>NW_019397090.1:65189-107788 GCF_000591075.1 Eurytemora carolleeae
GGGGGGTCAAATTTCCCCCCCCCCCCAGCGTATCCTGGTTTTCAAGTACCCCAGCGGGGATAGGGTTAAGATTTAGAAGAGTTCCGTCAATATTTTTTTACGTGAATAAGCCATGATCATAAATTTTTATCAGTTTAAAAACTAAACGTTTTTGATTTTGGGACATTCAAAGTTGTTCACTGCAAAAGTTCAAATCCTTTTTTGTCTTAAAGATCATAACAAAAACTACCCCAACACTAAATATCCAAAGTTAGAAATGAATTAATCTATATTTGTACTTTGCTTGTCTGTGTGTCCATTTGTTTGTATCCAAAAAAACGTCCAAATGGATAAACTGATGGGGCCCAAATTTTGTGTGGGTCCTCGCATGACCTTAGAGAAGGTTTATGATAATCAGAATTAAATTCAAACATTATTGATTTTCGTGAAATTGTATAAATCCACGAAAAAATATTTTAAAATCCGAAAACTTTTTTAATATTTTTGAATGTATGGAAAGAAAAAATGTCCAACAGTAAAAATAGAAAATGGGAGCGAAGCACCATAAAGACTAGTATCTTAAACAATCCTACAAGTATATATTCTTTTTATTTTAGGTAAAAGGGAATAAAATCTCAACAATATTTGGATCTAAAGAAGTGAGTGCGGATATTTGGAGCTCTAAAACGCTGAGTACCTACCAACCTTGCCACTCAGAGGTACACTGTGCTGGACTGGTAAAATCCAATCCTCAACTGACTGCCTGCCTTTTCCACAAGGAAACTAAAACCTGCAAGTTAGGCTATATTGACGAGGACATTGCTGATCAGCCAAACCCTGTTAAGGTCAAATTTCGGCTATCAGTGCACATAAATGGCGAGCAGGGCACAATGTTTTGTCCAACTACCCACCCGTATTCTTTTCTGAACGGGAAAAAATGCTGTGATAAGAACCTTGAAGTAAACTTCTTAAATAAAGTCACTGGAAGCAGAGGACTTCTTCTCCATAACAGTACAGCATGTGGGTTTAAATCAGTATTCTGTCCCGCTGGATGGCTATGCACTGTCAACTCACCCTATAAGAACCGACTTCAAATGCCTGATGTTAATATCGCTGTACGATCAGGGTATGCTACCCCAACACTAGGGTTGGATGATTGCCAAGCAAGATGTGAAGAGGACCCAGCCTGCAAGGCTTGGGTGGTTTTTAAGGGCAATACTATATGCCATCTGAAGAATGGTGATGACTCTGAAATTGTTATAAATTTAGATGGAAGATTGATTGCTGGATTCAAGTCTACTTACATCAATGTTCCTCTTGAGTAACTTATGTAAACCAGCTCAAACATTTCTAGATTGTGTCTGCTAGTTTTTTTGTACAGGGTGTCCCAATAACCATGGGAATTGAAAGACAAATTTAAGTTGCCTTTGTTTGTAATTCAGTCTAAGAAATTTCAAATTTTCATCTAACAAAATTTGTTAGAGCACCAGACTCAAATACACCCTAGTAGAATCATTCGTCAAATTTTGTTGAATGTATTTTCAGTCACCTTAATTCAAAGTTTGTTACATGATCTATCAACCGGTGTTTGTCCGCTCGCTGTGCCGCGCCTCCATATAATTATCATCTCACAAAGTTTGTTTCATGTCGATTCAACCAGCGGACTGTGCGGTTTAAAAATTAGCATGCATCAAAATTTGTTGGATGTCCCTTCAACTTACTGCGCAACTATGTAATCATTTGTTATATGATTATTCAGCTTTGAATCTTGACCCGTCAAAAGAGGTTGTTACAGGTGGCGCCACCTATTCTCTCAATATTTGTTTTAACTAGATTCAAAGTTTGTTACATAAATATCCGGCTGTTATATAAAATTTCTATTTTTTAATACAATTTATTAGTTTTTGAACGCATAAATCTGCAAAAATGCAATTGATAAAAACAAAAATTTAAACATCATAAGTTTCAAGTTTATCACATTTTTTATAATACAAATACATGAGGCAGAAATATAAGATCTTAATACAAATCTTTAAAGTAACGTGCAGCATAAGTTTTGCTGTTTATAATACACTTTATTACAATTCAAAGCTTAAAGAACTGGACATCAATTAATCACCAATTTAGACAACATTTGATTCTTGTAGAAGTAGATTCTACAGTCTGAATTATGGAAGATTTGGTTTTGCATTGATACTCTCTTTCAAAGTTTCAAGCAAAGTATTGAAAATGCAAGCATTAGTTTGAGAGAGTGTACAAAGGCTTAAACAAGTTTTAATTTTGTTCTTCCAGTTTCTTGGAGGTTTCCCTTTAAATCTTTTTGATATCTCCAAATTTCCAGATCGAATTGACGTAGGTATTCTAGGTATAAGCCCTATCGGCTAACAGACTAAACTGTCACTAATTAGATTTAGAAAGTCAGCTGATTCTCCCCCTCCTAGCCAGCCGTGCGAGCCGTGCCCAGCCCGACAGATGGTTCAACGTTTGATTGATCATAAATCAAAATTTGTTTAATCTTACACAAACTAAAATATCGGCTAATTACAATTAAAGAAAACTGTCACATGACAAAAGAAAGATGTCAAATTACAAAGTTTGACACATGCTGAGAGAACCAGGCCCGTAACCAGGATTTTTCTAGGGGGGGTGCAATGAAGCGCGCCGCCGGCAAAATTTTTTTTTTAAAAGCAATGTTTGGTTTGTTTTTACGGTGGTATATGGTTTTCTTTATTACATTGCCAATATGTACACTATACAGACTAACCTTTTTATCAAGTGTATTAAAGCTTTTAAGGGTTATATTTTAGTGTCTGAAACGTTTCAGTTTACATGTATACAATATACATAAAAAATAAATGAATGGTACTTTAGCTTAAGGAAAAAATTCATTATTTAAAATCAAGGCTTTTTGTCCCTCGGCCTTGTCATAATATTATGAAGATGAATAAAAAATAAAATTTCTAATATTTTGTTTAAAAGAGTTTATTTATTGACATTGAGACATTGAGACATTCTTAGTGAATTTTTGAGTACTCAAAAAACCCTTCTACTTTGACTTTTAACAAAATTTGAGTAATGAAAGAAGAAATTTGAAATATGAAAGAAGAACTTTGATGCCTGATGCTAAAGACCAAAATTGCATTTTTTAGAGTGTTCAAGGAAGTTTCTTGTTTAATTACTAAGTACAATTCGTCTGTATACATTCAAAACATAAACTAACAAATTTTAACTAGCAGACGTAAATTAGATTACAGCTTTTTACTAAATTAAAAATCATTTTAAATGTTTTAAATTTTAATATTTAACTGGATAAATTTGCTTTTCTCATGTTTGTGAGGAAGTAAATTTAAAGCTTTGTAAAAATGTATTTTAACTTAAAATATTGAAATCAGAGTATTCACTGCATTGTTTAATTGATAGCATAGGTTATTAAATTGTATTCCTATTGTGTGCCATCCTTAGTTCAACTCTATTCTAGCTCAATAAATTCATATTTTGCACAGAAAATTGATTTGCAAAAATATATATTTATACATTCCTTAACGTTTTAGATAGGAAATATATTTTGTGAAATATATAGTTTTCCTGAAAATATGAAATATTGTTTATTTCAGTGAAGGAAAAGTTAATATTTCAGCATAAATGGTTCTAATGCTAAACTTTGTGGTCAATTTTGCAAACACTAGACTGCACACCACCTGCCACGATCATTTATGTATTTAGATACAACAATTTCAAAACATTTTTGAAAAGAAATATTTTATCAATATTTTCTGAATTAATGTTTAGTGAGAATTTTCAGTAAAGAAAGTATTAAAGCCTTGAAAAGGTTTTATCTGACTATTCTGTTAAAATAAATTACCTTGGGTTTATAGGGTTCCGTTTCTTTATGGACAATTCCTACGGATTATTGGGTATAAATATCTGGTAAAGTGTATACACAGTATAAACCTTCTATATCTGCATAATAATAAAGTATTCTCCGGGGAGACATATGTAATCCTAACCAGACCTAACAAGACCAGACCTAACAAACTTGATCTAGTTTATATGTAGAGTTCAGACTGGATGACAGTATGATGACAGGTATGGTATTAAAACAAGGGTTTCCAGTCGTAATTTCTTTCACTTACGGAGGAGCATTACGTGAAATTACGTGCTAATAACGTATACGAAAGAAAGTCTAGTTTTGCGCAATTAAAGCATACTTACGCGAAATTACGTAATACGAAAACAATCTGTAATTAGTAAAGTACATTTTAATTCTCATAAATGAATATAGCGGGAAAATATGTGTAAGGAAATGTGCGATACAACCATGTCCAATCTGATTGGATAATTTAAATACTTTCAAATTGAATTAAAATTCGTTTATTGTGATGGATCAAACCTCTGTATAGAAAAAAAGTAGATGTTAGTTCCACATTTTATTGAAAATATATTTCGGTCTAGGTTGACCCTAGTTCTAACGCTATCATAACCATCAAAATTGATGTTAAAAGAAAATAAACAAACAAAAAAGATTATTTAAAAAAATTTAAATGGGCTGTCAAATGGACAAAAGGGAAACGAACTCAGATCATGAGATGGAAAAAGAAAATTTGCAAAAATTCACTTTTAAAAAATGTTTTAAGGCAATTATTATTCATTGAGATTGTTTCTGTCGAATGGAGATTAAAAACAAACTAGGTTATATGTATAGTATTTAAAGTGGTGTTGGGGGAGTGGGGTCGATCTAATTAACGAACTTTTACGTAAATCAGGGAGGGGGCGGCTTGTCTAAGGAGGGGTATTCAAACCTTTTAAAGAATTGGAAATAAAAAAAATCTCTTTTTCCTAAAAATACTGATTTACAGTTTACAATTAAATAAAAGCTATTTATTTTTCTGTTTCTGTTTCTCTGATGTATTTAGATTCTCGTACTTAAAGTAAACTTCTCACAAGGTCCCAAACCTTCTCTAGTACGCTAACTTTTAGATAGTAGAGTTCATGCCCAGGAAGTTTAAAATATTCACCTGTAGGCTGGTTTGTATGCAGGTTTCGCTAATTAGGCGTAATTATTGCAACATTTCGCGAAATAAGTACGCGAAATTACGGCGTACTTTCGCAAAATCGAAATTTTGATAAAATTACGCGTAATTATTAAAAAATTTCGCGAAATTGAAGTTTCGCCAATTACGCGAAATCCTGCGAAATTACACCAAATGAAAATTATTTCGCGTAAGTGAATAATCTATTACGTTGGAAACCCTAATTAAAACTTTTGATTTTGTAAAAAAAAGTTTTCGAAAAAAATGTTCTTAATTGTACGAAAAGATTTACTCCATCAGGTTGTAAAGATAAAGAAGTTCGAAAAACTGAGTTTGTGGTAAGAACTCAGTTTTTAAAAACATGTGATTTTAAATCCTTTCAAAACTTTAAAAAGCGGAATTGGAAAATTAGAATGTTCTACTTTTTTTATATTTAAATTGCAGCGTCTTAAGTAATTAGTAGTATGTAAGCACCCCAGGACAGATATTTTCAAAGATTTATGAGCATTAGAAGTGTATTCAGACTACAGTCTACAGACTACGGTCTACAGTCTACAGAGTACAGACTACTGTCTACAGACTACAGTCTACAGTCTACAGACTACAGACTACTGTCTAAAGACTACAGTCTACAGACTACAGTCCACAGACTACAGTCTGCAGACTACAGTCTACAGACTGCAGTCCACAGACTACAGTCTAAAGACTACAGTCAACAGACTACAGTCTACAGACTGCAGTCTACAGACTACAGTCTACAGACTACAGTCTACAGACTACAGTCTACATTCTACAGTCTACATACTACAGTCTACATACTACAGTCTACAGACTACAGTCTACAGACTACAGTCTACAGACTACAGTATACAGACTACAGTCTACAGACTACAGTCTACAGACTACAGTCTACAGACTACAGACTACTGTCTACAGACTACTGTCTACAGACTACAGTCTACAAACTACAGTCTACAGTCTACAGACTACAGACTACTGTCTACAGACTACAGTCTACAGACTACTGTCTTCAGACTACAGTCTACAGACTACAGTCTACAGACTACAGTCTACAGACTACAGATTTAAAGTTTTCTTCCAGTGGACGTAATTTCAAATGACCCTTCATTTATTGAGTTTCATCTCCGGTTAAAACTGCAGCCTTTAAACTTTTTTCAAATCAAGAATGACGGTAATAATGCGATAATATCAAGGAGTATGAAATAGAAGGGAGATACAACTGACGTAGACCGCCCTACCATATGATTATTCATGCTTTGCAGACGGGTACTCCATTTGTGTAAGAAATATTTGTCTGATGTACAAATACCGCTAACAATAACCTATTCTGAATATTTCTTATACAAAAGGAGTACCCGTCTGCAAAGCATGTTTATTGTATAGTCATTTGGTAAGGCGGGTTTCCCTTCTATTTCATACTCCTCAGTATTTCAAAAAAAGCATTTTTCATCCGATTTAAAGTTTGAAAAAACATATAAACATATATCGAACTCTTGATAGAAACCACATTAAAGCTAGATTTCAAAGAGGAAACACAGTAAATATAGTTTTATTATACAAGAGAAGCTTTAAATCAGTTTTTATTTCTTTTCTTGATCAAGTTCCTCTCAGCAAAGCAGATTTCTGGAGTTAACTGCCTTTAATACTCTCTTCTTGTATCCTAATCCTAGCTATTATATTGTATTTTAGGTATTATATTGTATTGTAGTATATTCTAGTTATTATATTGTATTGTTTTATATTCTAGTTATTATATTGTATTGTATTATATTCTAGTTATTATATTGTATTGTATTATATTCTAGTTATTATATTGTATGCTAATCCTAGTTATTATATTGTATCCTAATCATAGTTATTATATTGTATCCTAAGCGTAGTTATTATATTGTATCCTAATCCTAGTTATTATATTGTATCCTAATCATAGTTATTGTATTGTATCCTAATCCTAGCAATTATATTGTATCCTAATCCTAGCTTTTATATTGTATCCTAATCCTAGTTATTATATTGTATCCTAATCCTAGCTATTATATTGTATCCTAACCCTAGTTATTATATTGTATGCTAATCCTAGTTATTATATTTTATCCTAATCCTAGCTATTATATTGTATCCTAATCCTAGTTATTATATTGTATCCTAATCCTAGTTATTATATTGTATCCTAATCCTAGTTATTATATTGTATCCTAATCCTAGTTATTATATTGTATGCTAATCCTAGTTATTATATTGTATCCTAAGCGTAGTTATTATATTGTATCCTAATCATAGCTATTATATTGTATCCTAACCCTAGTTATTATATTGTATGCTAATCCTAGTTATAATATTTTATCCTAATCCTAGCTATCATATTGTATCATAATCCTAGTTATTATATTGTACCCTAATCCTAGTTATTATATTTTATCAAAATCCTAGTTATTATATGTATCCTGATCGTTGCTAGTATATAGTGTCCTAATCCTGGTATGTATTATATCCTAATCCTAAATTTACTCTATCCTAATCCTAACTGTATTCTATTCTAATGCTGACTGTATTATATCCTAATCCTAATTGTATTATATCCTAATCCTAACTGTATTATATCCTAATCCTAACTGTATTATATCCTAATCCTAACTGTATTATATCCTAATCCTAATTGTATTATATCCTAATCCTAAATTTACTCTATCCTAATCCTAACTGTATTCTATTCTAATGCTGACTGTATTATATCCCAGTCCTAACTGTATTATATCGTAATCCTAACTGTATTATATCCTAATCCTAACTGTATTATATCCTAATCCTAAATGTATTATATCCTAATCCTAACTGTATTATATCCCAGTCCTAACTGTATTATATCCTAATCCTAACTGTATTATGTCCTGATCCTAACTGTATTATATCCTAAGCCTAACTCTATTATATCCTAATCCTAACTGTATTATATCCTAACCCTAACTGTATTATATCCTAATCCTAACTGTATTATATCCTAATCCTAGCTGTATTATATCCTAAGCCTAACTGTATTATATCCTAATCCTAACTGTATTATATCCTGATCCTAACTGTATATCCAGTATATGAAGATGATAGTTCTGGAATTAATTATTCATAGGTTCAGCTTCTCAACGAGAAAACAAAGCATAATGGAATACATCAGAGACAGTAAGACAAATACAATCCTTTCATTCCCCCCTCCCTTTATCTCATATCCAGCCTCCTACTAATTTTTAATAAAATAAAGAATTAAAGACGACTTCCGATTTAAATTTTGCTTTTTTTATCAAGCTGTTAAACACTGTAGATACACCTAAACATATAAGACAAGAGAAGCTGTTTAATTAAAAAGCTTTTCTTCGATTACTTATAAACTTGTAATTCGAAAAAAGCTTGTTAACAATCAGAACTGAAATAATAAAGTAATTTTCATTGTATTGATAAAATCGCCTACCCCTGTTTAAAAATAAAAGTCATATATTTTGGATGAGCAGGTAATGAAGTAATTAAGCCATAAGATAAATTAAATTAAGTAGAAAACTAGATTAAGCTGATAATTAGCACAGAAGCAAACCAACTATTTGAAAGAAATTTTAACCTAAAATGAAAAATTTAATTCTTCTGTAGGTTTGACCGAAGTTTAAACATTTAAAGTTCTCTAAAGAAAGAGTTTTGTTAAGATTTACACAAAAAAGACTTATAAAACCCTGAAAAAATGACTGCATAGAAAGAGCGGCTCAAAGCGTCCGAAATATATTTTCAATCAATGGCAGAATTAGATTCTGTCAGAATCAAACCTGCCCTCAAACAAATTAATCATAAACCTTTATATTTAGTTTAAAATATTTGGATAAATCAAAATACATTCGATTTAAATATGTTTACATTTTTTATTCAAACATTTTTCGAAAGTGTTTTAATTTTTGATAGAGTTCTGGACTAAGGAATTGAGTCTTTGCCACAAAATATGATTTCCTTAGCGCCCTATAAGTGGTATACTTGCGGGAGAAAAGATGCAAGTTTTTAAGCTCCGAGAAAAAAATATTTAATTTTTTCTCGCAAACACTATTTGATTGCTGTTTTGAAAGACGAGAAAGATAATTTCTTGTTTATTTGGTTCTACTGATAAACCTTGAAAATTATTTGGAAAGTGGAGGTTTTCTCTATTTTAATTGTGAAGACGACATTATGAAGAAATCTGCGAATAAAATCATAGAAACAGCAAAGAAAATGATGATAATGAAATATTGGATTCTACGGTTCTATTATGGCTTTCATCGATAATTTCTTTTAAGAAATATGTTCCTAAAGAGCAAAATAAATTTTTTACATGTTTTCTCCGGGTTATTAAATAATTGTAAAAAACGATTCTTCTGTCTCATTGGTATCAAATGAATCCTACAGTGTTATGCTTAAATGGGGCGGTAAGGCGGCTAAAAATCAGTGAGTTTTGAAAAAAATTTCAAGTAATTAAAGGGACTGTAAGCGTAGTTTCAAGTGACCTTCCATTTATAGAGTGGCGTGTACGATTTACAACAATACCCTTTAATCCTTTGTTTCATCAAGGGTTTCGTAGATAATCTTATTTATATAACAGGAAATTAAGTGCCAAGTAACTGCGCTAGTAAACATCAAGGTTATAATGCAAGGAAATTGTAACTAATAAATTATAATTGCAGTTGCGTATACTATGCGACATATTGAAACCAGTTCTCTCTGGACGGAATTTGTAAACAAGAATAGATTCATCAGTGTTTGTTTAGTAACCCAGGAGGTTAAAAGCATTAAATTTTGATAATTTTTATAATTCACATAATAGTTTCCTATGACCAGAATATTTCATTGATTTTTTATATGAAAGATGGATCCCATGTCAGGCTTCGACATCCGTCTTGTGCTTACATTATCGCCCAGAGACAATACACTGCAGTACAAAGATGCGTACACCTCTGAAATAACTTTCCTTGCATTATAACCCTAGTATGCATTAGCACGGAGAATATAAATAAAAATGAATGTAGAAGCATAGCAAGGCAAAAAATCCATATAAAAACTTATAAAACTCCCATAAATTGTTGTATTTGTCTTTTTTTTTTTACATAAATAATGATTTATAGTTTGCTCTACGTACTTGTAAACAAACAATAAATAAGAATATGTATTATTAATATATGTGAGAGGAAAAAACTAAATAAAGAAAGATAGTTTAATCATGAATACACCAAAGAGAAATGAATAACAGATATATAGATATATTCGTGCTCTAGAAAGGTTTATTACAGGGTATAATAATAAAAAAGTACAATAAATAGTTTGAACACATACTTTTTGAGAAAGTTAAAAGTTGAGTTAAAAGCTAAAAGTATTGAGGAAAGGGGATAAGAAGCTCCCCAAACGCCTAATAATATTTATTTCTATAGATAAACCTTAGCTAAAAACTTGCAACAGACATAACAGTGACGTCATAAGTATTATTTACTGATGTCAGTCGAAAGTAATATTTACTTTTCTTGTTATAGAAAACTATCTGGACCCTAATAAAGATTATGGTATAAGGGTTGGAAACTAAACAGAGTTTCCTCAATTCTTCCAAATTTTCTTTATAAAACCCGGTTTCGAAACCGGGGTTTACGCCGAAACTCTGTTTAAAGTTTCAGGCTCATGAGCCTTAACATGTTTTTTAGCAGTCAAATTAGATTAAAGGAATTAAGTCTTCGTCACAAACTGAAATTTCATAGTCTTTTATCTTTGTAGCCTGGTGGTGTAGAAAATCAATGAAGCAACTACAAAGATAGATTGATACTTTATATACACTATACAGGTGACCCAAAAATGATTAGACTCCAGAGACAATTGTACGGAATTTATGGAGACTTTTTCATTGTCTTGGATCCCTGCAACTTTCTTTCATCAAAATTCGGTATTTAATGCAAAATACCTTATTCAACCTTTAAATAGTTTATTTCGATAGATTTGTTGGTCGTTATTTGTCTCATTTTAGGTAGGTGCCATGTACAATGTACATAAATATTTTTATAAATGATGAGAAGTTTGCCTGGTCGGATCAGGGGTTAATACTAAATCAAAACTTTGATATTTTATCTATAAACCTTGACAGTCTATAAACCATCCTCACAAAGTGATGAATGAAGATTAAAAGATACAGAATAATAAATCATAATATTTCATTTTCTGAGCTGAAAACTTCAGAATTAGATATCCTTAATACCGATCGCTTATTCTGAATATCCTCTGTGGACACTGTTGATTTATGATTAATCCACTCTACTTCCTTCTTTTAGGGTATTTCTGCCGTATTTCGACCAACGAGTGTTCGAACTATCATTGAATGGAGAGCAAAAATCGCCACTTTTCTAAATACAATTTAAAGATTAAATTAATCTTGAGATTGATAAAAAGAGAAGATCAAGCATTGATCTCAATATCCACAATTCTAAAGTTTTCAGCTCTGATAAAAGAAATCTATAATCAATTATTAAAAACGGAGGATTTTCATTTTTCCCGTTTCATCTTAAATAAATAATCGCCTGTCGATGTAATTTCAATCATGCATTGTAATTTCAATCATACATTGTAATTTAATCCTTGCATTGTAATTTCAATCATGCCTTGTAATTTCAATCATACATGCATTGTAATTTTAATCATGCATTGTAATTTCAATCATGCATTGTAATTTCAATCATGCTTTGTAATTTCAATCATGCATTGTAATTTCAATCATGCATTGTAATCTCAATCATGCCTTGTAATTTTAATCATGCATTGTAATTTCAATCATGCATAACTATATATGTTATTGAAATGTGTATCATGCGTGCAAAAAAGTTTTTGCTGTGATTTTTTATTTTTCTAGTTTGTTTTCGATCAAATAAAAATCCCGACAAAAACTTTATTGCACTTAATAATACCCCGTACAATGAAAAAATTAGATATTGTTTTCTACATTATTTAGATAATGAACTTAAAATAATTTTTGGAACTGGTGCTTTTGCTGAATTTACATTATTGTTTTCTGATCAAGATAAATCTTATCTTGAAGAATGTTCTTCTTCTTTCTGTTTTTGGCAGTAGACAGTAGACAGAGGACAGTAGACAGTAGACAGAGGACACAAGACAGTAGACAGTAGACAGAGGACACTAGACAGTAGCCAGCAGACAGAGGACAGTAGACAGTAGACAATATACAGTAGACAGTAGACAGTAGACAGTAGACAGTAGACAGTAGACAGTAGACAGTAGACAGTAGACAGTAGACATTAGACAGTAGAAAGAAGACAGTAGATAGTAGATAGTAGACAGTAGACAGTATACAGAGGACAGTAGACAGAGGACATTAGACAGTAGACAGTAGACAGAAGACAGTAAACAGTAAACAGTAGATAGTAGACAGTAGACAGTGGACAGCAGAAAGTAGACAGTAGACAGTAGACAGTAGACAGTAGACAGTAGACAGTAGACAGTAGACAGTTTAACAAGTTCAGATCCTCTTCTTTCTATCTTTTTTTCTAAATTTTGGACAAAGAAAAATATTTCAAGATTTTTTTTTCTTCTCGATGAAAAGAACGGAGATTTCCTTTATATTTTAGAAATTTAACTACTAAAATACCTTATTAAAGAAACTGTAATCATACTTTCAAGTGACCCTCCATGCGAAGATAGCAATGTCCGATTTAAAAGGTTACCCTTGGAACCTTAATCTGATCAAAAATGTGGAAAATACAGTCGCTTTTCTGACTCGAAAATGAGTTTCTCCATTGATTCTTAAAAACAAGGATTGAGCAAGTCACTTCGGCAGAGAAACTGCAAATGAAAATAAACAGTTTTAAGGAAAACAAAAACATTAAAAACATCGTTGTAAATTTGGAATTGCCATCTTTGCATGGAGGGTCGTTCGAAATTACGCTTAAAGATAGAGGCAGAAATACAGACATATGACAGACAGACATTAAATCAGACATGTAGACTAAAAAGAAAGAAAAAAATGTATCTCATTCAGAAACACAGACTTAAATAGAAAGACAAACAGATAGATAGATGAATAGCTAGAATATACAGACAGATAGACAGATGGATAGCCAGCATATACAGACAGATAGACAGATAAAAAGCCACTACCCTGCAGCATATACAGACAGATATACAGATGAATAGCCAACATATACAGACACCTAGACAGATGGATAGCCTGCATATTCAGACACCTAGACAGATGGATAACCAGCATATTCAGACACCTAGACAGATGGATAGCCAGCATATACAGACAGATAGACAGATAAATAGCCACTACCCTGCATCATACACAGACAGATATACAGATGAATAGCCAGCATATATAGACACCTAGACAGATGGATAGCCAGCATATTTAGACACCTAGACAGATGGATAGCCAACATATACAGAAAGAAAGACAGATGAATAGCCAGCCCACTAGACTAGAAAGACAGATGAATAGCCAGCCCACTAGACTAGAAAGACAGATGAATAGCCAGCCCACTACAGAAAGAAAGACAGATGAATAGCCAGCCCACTAGACTAGAAAGACAGATGAATAGCCAGCCCACTAGACTAGAAAGACAGATGAATAGCCAGCCCACTAGACTAGAAAGACAGATGAATAGCCAGCCCACTAGACTAGAAAGAGTTTTAATAAAAGTTTTGAAAACAAACAACTTTGTTTCAGAGAGCTCAAGTAATTAATTGCAAAACGTTATTTTCAATAAGAGTAATGCGGGATAAACATTTTTCTGAGAAAACCGCACATCACATCCCATTGTGTAATTGTGTAATTGCATGCACTTAGTTTTATCATTATTAGACTGATAACTTTAATAGTTTGGGTGCTAGGGAGGGTGGAAAAAAATGCCTAAAAAAGGGTCAAAAAAATGAAGGGAAAAAATATTTTTTGTTTTAAACAAATATCAAAGTGTGACACATGTTTCTAGATGCATTTTTCAAGGGCTTTTTTGAAAAAATGTAGTTTTTAGGTCTGTAGCTTTAGTCACAAAAAAGTTATGAGCTGTTTTAGATTTTTTTTTCCATTGACCTGACTTTTTTTGTACCCTACCCTGTAAATTAAAAAAATAATTTTAACAAAAAATCCTTTAAATTACTGTTCATTAAAAGTCACAAAATTTCACGGTGATAGTGTCAAAAATGAGAGTGCTGTTTAGGGTTAAGAAAATGAAAGAAAAAAACGGGTTTACCTCTAAAATTAAAGAAAATTTTATTTAAAAAATGGGATAGCAAGATAAAATATATTTCATTCTACATTCTGTACTCCTCTGAGGATTAATGCATGAAATAAAAAAGTTAAGAAAACCACAAAATTTTATCATGTAACTAATATTTTCGTTTTAATTTTAATTATAAAAATGCCACCACCTGCTTTATCCTGCCTTCACTTACAGTTCTCCGCAGTCTAGCAAGAAGATGGTTTCTACAATTTTGTGTTATGGTTTCTTTCTTCCACTCTCACTAATTTCCGGTTTTAAATTCACGTATTTTATTCCATAAACAGATGCAACAGTTAATGGACAGGGTTGGGGCTTGGCCTTTATCTCTCACTTTTCCCCTAATTTTCTATCTTATCCCATCAAAAATTCTTTTGCTGGACATTTTGTAACACTTATTTGAATGTAAAAACTTTGAACTGATTTTAGGTGTTTTCTGTAGGAAATTTATTTGGATTAAGTCATTAAGTCATTCTGTTGGATTCAGATAACGAAACATGACCTCAAGGAATTGCGTTTTAACCCCAAACTCCGATTCTGACTCTATTTCTTTGCAACCCAATGCCGTAGACCTTTTTATATTTCAAAACATAAATTTTGTTAAATCAAATAATTTAAGTTTGAAATATCAAATATCAGGATGCCAAGATATATTAGAAATTAGACAATTTTAATATGCGGCAAAAATTCAATTCATTTTTCAAATATGTAAATTTCAGAAATTTGAACTGCTTGGCTTTTTACACTCAAAGGGAATGTAGATGCGTTTTCAAGTGACCCTCCATGTTACGGGGATCATGTGTGATTCACATAGGAACTCTTTAAACCTCTTTTTTAATTTTTAAAAAAATCATTAGAAATTATTTCTGCAGTACCTTGTTCGAAAACTTTTATGTCTATTGTTTCAGAAGTGTGAGAGATTCCCCCCTCCCCAATTAGTTTAGGGTTAAGTAAATACAGGGGGGGGAGATGGGATACGCCCCCCCTCCCTCCATCAAAGGCTTATTTTCAATTGAACACACTTCAGACGTGAGTCTTCAAACAAATCGTGTTTTATAATAATTTCTCGGAATAATTTCCTTCCCCCGGAATCCCTTTCTACCTTCAAGGTTCCATTTCTTCCTGGGAAACAGCGAAAACAAATATTACAAGAATTACAAAATATTAGGAAATAGAAATTGAAACTCGTCTTTGATACACGCGGCATTTATAGGGAAACATGTATTACTGCTTCTAGTTGCGTCTAATTTACATGTGTGGGCGGATCCCAAATTGGATTTTAATAATTGTAAGAATTCGTGAGGGAACCTTGAGTCCAAATTTAATTAATTTGAGCCGCTTCTCAAATCCGCCAAAAACCGGTTTCAATTGAGCGCCGGCTTGAATCTTGAAAATTTAAGCCGCGTCTCAAATTTAAGCCGCGTCTCAAATTTAAGCTGCGTCTAAAATTTAAGCCGCGGCTCAAATTATTCAAATTCGGCCTCAGATTGAGTTAGACGCTACCGGGAAGTTGAAACAAGGGTGAATATAGAAATTCCTTGTTTGGATTTAAAATGAAACCAAAATTCTGTTAAGCTCAATACAATAAATCCAATTAGGATCAAAAACCAGGTTGTGATAAGCTTTACAATTTATAAAATAAATAACTTTAAGTTTCAAGTGCATGACAGTACATTACAGTACAGTGCATGACAGTACATTACAGTACAGTGCATCACAGTACATTACAGTACAGTGCATGACAGTACATTTATTAGATGGCATGTGCGATTCACCATGGTACTCTTTGTACACCTTTGTCTGATTAAAATGGAGTCAAACCTGTTTTTCTAATCCCTACTTTTCTATGTGGTTTTGCTATAAAGGTTAGGCTGCAATGGGGGGCCGAGCGCTGCGGCTAGGACAGACTTTGGAAGTTGCCGTTTGGGAAATTGCACATTTCGGAAGTTGCCACTTGGGAAAAATCCTTTGGGAAAGTACCACTTGGGAAAAATCCTTTGGGAAAGTACCACTTGGGAAAAATCCTTTGATAAAGTACCACTTGGGTAAAATCCTTTGGGAAAGTACCACTTGGGAAAAATCCTTTGGGAAAGTACCACTTGGGTAAAATCCATTGACAAATCTATTTCTGTGTGTCATTGGACTTGATTCTAAACAAAAACTGTAACTTGATTCTAAAAGTTGTCTTCCTATTTCAGAGTTTTCTGGTTATCATTATAGATACTTATTGCACACACTCTATACAGTTTCACAGAAATGAAAAACATTTTTTATTTTAACAACCTCATGTTCCACATTGAAGATGGTCATTTTCTGCATTGAAGAAAGTTTAATCTTGAATCATCCTTTTACAGTATTTTCTCTTGAAAAGCACTTAAAGTCATCTGTAAAGTAATGTTAACATCATTTTAATGGAATCTCCATTTGAAAGAACATCAAAGCCGATTCAAATCGATTCTACTAAAACTGTGGTTATCTAATCAATAGTCTTATATATTTTTTTATTTTGCTTTAAGATGTTGATTTTCATAAAAACAGTTTTCTTCGCACAATACAAAACAATAACATTTTCTCTTTTTATTTGTAAACTTTAAAGATTTAGAAGCTTCGAAAGAACTGAAATAAAACTTTCGAATACCTAAATTTTTTTAACCTGACAACGGTACCCTTAAAAACGCTTTGTCTCATCAACTATATGAATAAGATAACTATGTTTTGTTTTTGATTATTTTCATTTGTGGTTTCTATACAAATGAACATATTTAAGTTTCGAGAGCACCATTGTGAATCTGGCCCTTAAAATTACGTCTACAATTCTTTTAATATTCCACTTGGCATGCAAAGGAGTCATTTGTGTTTACGTCTACAATTCCTTTCATAATCCACTTGACATGTAAAAGAGTCACTTGTCTTTATGTCTACAGTTCCTTTAATATTCCACTTGACATGTAAAAGAGTCACTTGTGTTTATGTCTACAGTTCCTTTAATATTCCACTTGGCATGTAAAGGAGTCATTGTGTTTACGTTTACAGTTCCTTTAATATTCCACTTGGCATGTAAACAAAACGTTCATAGTTGAAGATNCATGTAAAGGAGTCATTTGTGTTTACGTTTACAGTTCCTTTAATATTCCACTTGGCATGTAAAAGAGTCACTTGTGTTTATGTCTACAATTCCTTTAATATTCCACTTGGCATGTAAAAGAGTCACTTGTGTTTATGTCTACAATTCCTTTAATATTCCACTTGGCATTTAAAAGAGTCACTTGTGTTTACGTCTACAGTTCCTTTAATATTCCACTTGGCATGTCAAGGAGTCATTTGTGTATACGTTTACAGTTCCTTTAATATTCCACTTGGCATGTAAAGGAGTCATTTGTGTTTACGTTTACAGTTCCTTTAATATTCCACCTGGCATAATTTTGTGAACACAATAATGGTAGTATCCCAAGCTAAACATTATTAACACTTAAAATTTTTACTTGACGGAGTTATTATGTTTTCAATTTAACACAAAACATCAAAATAGTGTAAATATGTAAAACTTGTAAAATGTTTATGATAATAAGTAGGTATACATTATTTCAAAATTCTGATAAGAAGATAGATAGATAGAAGAAAGAGAAGAGGTTTGGTGAATATCCTAGTATTTTTATCAAATAAATCATGGTATAGCCTAGAATTATTCACCATTAATCTATATAATAAAGTTCTTCGCTCATTTATATATAAATGTATTTATGTTAAATATAGCTGGCCAGACGGCAGAACCAAATTGGCAAACTTTCTGAGGGAACCCATGGGTTCCTTGGGGGTTACATAGGCAAAAATTTTCTTTTTTAATATTCGTTTTGTTTTAATTTCCACGGGCAACGACGGACATGCTTGAGCTAGTTAACCCTAGTCCTATAAAGAGTACCATTGAAAGATCACTTAAAGTAACATTAACAGCCTCTAACTCTAAATTATCTTGATCCAACTTGTCCAAACCAAGCGACGCCGATAGGTTAGACAAACTACTCCGATTTTTTTTATAAAAAATGTTTTGTCCTAAATCTAGTGTAAATACATGTTTTGAATTTCTAGTTTAGACTAGTATTAAATTCTAGTTCAAGACAAAGAAGTACCTTCCCTTCCCCTATTTTAATTTCATATCCTTCCGACTCAATCAAAGCAACCCCCCCCCCCCCCTCCACCCCATTTCATATCGATTTAAATGTTTTCAAATCTAATCAATTGACCAGTGTCTCCCCAACCTATAGGTAAAAATTTAAAGTGTTATAAATTGTATACATGTTTTAATTCTGTAATTATTTGATATTGTTTTTGTTTTAGTACTAATGAGGACATCATAAAAATGTCGAAATATATTTACTGAAAAAGTGGTCTCCATCGTTTGTATCCAATCTGGTTTGGTTAAACCTTCCACCAACTATATCAAATTTTTTTATCGTTTGTTTCACAAAAATAGATAAAAATTAAATGGTTAAAAATGTTTGCTTTACTGTCATGTGTTTTTCTTCATTATTGGATATCCCAATTCCACAACCTTCTAATATAAGAAATTTTCTATTTTCTTCCAGAAATAAAAATATTTCCCATTTAGGAACAAATAACTCTCATTTTCAGCCTTACAAACCTTTGAAATTTGCAAACAGTAACTATTTGATCTAATAGAATTCATATTTTGAAAAAGCAAAAGCTTCATTTTTGAATTCCAAATATTTGTTTAATGATTAGAAAAATTAAATATTGAAGCAAAGAATGGATTAAGTTTACATAAATGTAATAAATTTTGGGGCTATGCTAGTATACTATCTTTATTATCTATGTTTTGCTAATCTATTATCAATGTTTCTGTTTGACCCTGACCGGCTAGTCCGGTCAACCCATATCTACCTGTATCAATAAATTAGTATATTATCAATCGTTGTTTTAGACAGACGTATAGAGCCAGGGTCTTGCCTAGAGTTTTAGTCGGGAAGACTGAGCATTAGAGTTAGAGTCAAGTATTGGGAGATTAATCGGGACCTATATAGATTATTACATGAATATTAGGAAAGTATAAGTTCCGTAGAGTCGTCTCTGAAGTCTCATCCTTTATGGGTAACCCTGCACATTTAAAGTTTGGTATTAAGGGCGGCTGTCCACTATAGTTCAGTAGAAGTAAATATTTCCATTTACTGATAGCGCCGATTTAAGGATTCATCTCTAATTGGATAATGAGATAGATAGAAAGATAAATGCTACTGCCATACTATTTCTATTGGTTCAAAATAGACAACAAACACTTGATTAGAACAGGCGCTAATGGACTCAGCATACAGAAGTGTGTCGTTAAAGATTTAAATGACCGGCTTGTTAAAGACAGGCAGTTTTCTAGCCTAAACATCGTTTCCTTCATT
This sequence comes from Eurytemora carolleeae, assembly GCF_000591075.1. NCBI lineage: Eukaryota > Metazoa > Arthropoda > Copepoda > Calanoida > Temoridae > Eurytemora > Eurytemora carolleeae. The sequence continues at coordinate 84,891 of NW_019397090.1, forward strand.
GTTTCTGCAAGAAGAAGTCTGCAAATCACGTTTTTAAACTAGAATTAGAATTAATCAATCTGTAGGAAGGGAACCTTTATTAATCAGAAGTTGCTTGAAATTATGTCTACAGTTACTTTATGTACAGGGTGTCCCACGAAACATGACAGTTGATGAATATTTTAAAATGTCTTCTTCCATTATTTGTCAAGTTGTTTGTTGCCAAAGAGAATAATAATAAATATTTTATGGCATCCATATTATAGTAAATTGATTTCCATGTAAAATATATTTGAGGAAATAAACTGAAATATCTAATACAGAATATGGAAGAAGACATTCAAACCTATTCACCAACTGTCATATTTCATGGGACACCCTGTAGCATTTTATTTCAGTTTGTAATTTGATTAAATGTAAACAAATTGAAATTTAAAAGTATTTATGTTTATAAAACTTGAGAAGCTTATAAATTCAATGGTAGAATTTAAAAAGGAACAGAAAAGAAAATTGTGGATTTAAGAATATTGTAAATGTAGTTTATTCCAGTGGAAAATTAAATTGCTGAGGAGAATTGGAGTATATTAAATTTAAAAACTAACATTGAATTTAAATTTTTATATTTAAGCAAGTTTTACTTGGTAAATAATATTTAAATTTCAACTGTACATAAATATAAAGTTAATAATTAAAATTGTAAACAATCGTGTTTTTATTAATGCAAATATAGGAGGGGGGGGGGGTCCCGGGTACCCCCTCCCTCCTATATTTCCTTATTGTGATACAAATCTATAACATTTGATGCACTTTTGGATATCGAAGATAAAAAAATCCCTGTTTCCGAATTTAATGTATTTAAGCCGCGTCTTAAATCCCCCCAAAAACTGGTTTTGATTGAGCGCCTGCTTAAAACATGAAAAATGGATTACAATTTAAAGTGAAACCAACCGTATTTGAGCCGCCGCTTATATTTAAGCCGCGGCTTAAATTCTTTATTTTTTCATTTACACATTAGAACAGTTTATAAAAAAAGAAAAATTTTTCTCGAATAATTTCATCAAACAAATCAATCGTTCCTAATTATTTAAAATTTTGAAATTGAAAATGAAAAAAAACGATTTCAATCTCAATTTTGTGTATTTCTCCAAAAAAAACTCTCATAAAAAACAGAAGAGAAAATTTCGCTGCAAACAGTGTCCGAATTTAATGAATGTAAGCCGAGTCTCAAATCCCCCAAAAACCAGTTTCAATTGAGAGCCGGCTTAAATCTTCAAAAATTTAAATACAATTTAAAGGGAACCAACCATATTTAAGCCGCGGCTCAAATTCGGACCCAGGATTTTTAAAGTTATTTTATTTGAGTTTCCAGAGTTACTGGGACTAAACGAATGAGATTTTAAAAGTCAAACCTGACCTTTGTAAGCTCAAGCGTTTGCGGAGACTAGATTCTGATTAGTATAGATTCGACCAATGAGAGATGCTTTCAAGGTTGTGTCAAAGTCGGTTATACTTAAAACCAAGTCTAGCAAAAACTTAAGACTTCACTTGGGCGTCTTAAAGAGCTGGGTGTTGCTCCGGTTTGAGCTTTAAAAATCTCAGCACAGGACAATTTCATCTTGACGGATTTTCTTTTTCTCAAGAATTAATCCACCTCTCATAGTCTCTATCCATGCTAATGAAGATACCTTGTTTTTAATTTGAGTTTATGAAAAAATATTTTCGAGGATTTTCTTATCTTTCAATGTATGTTTCTTACAAACAAAATAAACACACAAATAACAAAGCTTTCCCCATATATTATTGTTTACAAAAGAAAGGAGTTTATGTCATAATCTCTGATTTTCTAATCACTATAGCTTTTCAATCCAATGTCAGAGACCTTTTAATATTTCAAACTTTTAATTCTGTTAGATCAAATAGTCTTCATTTGAAATATCAAGGGTTCTTCTATCAGGATGCAAAGTTACGGGGATTAACAAAGTTGAATTTGTGGCAAAAATTTAATTCCTCAATTTCTAAAATGAGCATATGATGTGTGGGTATTTACATTTCAAACCACAGTTGTCGTCGCATATATCAATAAAATGAATTTCTCCCAATATAGCAAAGACACATAAACATGTAAACATAGAGAAGTTGTCAATTAACAGCTTCTCTTTGCTAACTTGTAAACCTGTAAATGGAAAAATGCTTGTTAGGGATCAAAGCATTATTAAACGTGTCATCTTCATCGTTCATAGTTCTGGTCACGTGATTTAAGTTTAAGATTTTCTAAATTTTACATATATGAACTTTCGTATAATTTTAACACAGTTTTATATCAATTTCTCGAGACAGGAACATCAGATAAAACTTTCATGGGTCGCGATCAAAAGCTAAAGTGATTAGCTTTCAGCCTATACCCCTTTAATTTTTCCTTTACAGTCCCTTTAACTTAGAAAAAAGTTTAAGTTTTAAGATGTTGATATCTAAACTTTTCACAAGCTAGAGCTAGCTTTCTGATATTCTGTAGACAATCAGCTGCTGCCTCCTGAAATATGAAATATATATATATATATACATCACATATAAAGTAGTAATCTCTGTTTGCTTGTTTCTTTGAAAGTCCGATCATAAATCTGAAACCCCTTTGACCTATTTGCCTCAAATGTTCATTGGGGAAGTCGGTATAACCACAAGAATGTTTCTAATTTGGTTTATAAATATAAATTTCAAGTTGATTTGTTTGACTTTTTCATGGAAAACTTAGTTCCCAGTCAGTGCTGGGTTTCCAAGCTTGTACATATATATATAATGTATTTATTAAAATGTATGACTCTGAAGTTCTTTGCTGAAATGCAATAGAGAATTTCACTTGCGCATTTTCTACTTTACAGGGTGTCCCAATAAAACTTTGAAATTGTCTTTTAAATATGTACACATATGATTCGAAAAAGTGTAAACAACTAACAAAGAAGCTTAGAAATTAGGGTTTGCCATTTTTGTAGCTTTAAAACTGATAAATTTAGCTGAGAATAAAATTTTTCAAAAACAAAAATTGTAATGGTTTGGAAATCTTGAATGTTTTTTCTTGATACTCTCTTAGTAAATCATTATTTTTTGCAATTTTAAGACAATTAAAAGTTAATATTTCTTAAATTCCCTCAATTTTTTCTTTAATTTTTTGTTGTTGTTTGGTAGTTATTTTTAATTTTACCCTGGAAAATATATAAAAATTCTATCCTTAATTCAAGGTTTGCTTAAGTTTGAAAAACAAATCCATCTTAAAGGCATTAAATCATTCTCCATTCATCTTACTTCTACTTCTAGTATACTCTATACCGTATAGAGTGTAAAGTGAGTACATTAAAATATATTTCCACCTTCTAAGAGAGGGTTCACCGTTCTAGAACCGAGTCCTGTGTAGCTATTTTTACACCTTTCTTTTTGCTTTAAAAAAGCTCAGTATTTCAATAATTCTATGGGTTTTTTTGCTTCATTTTTTCTACCATAGTTAACATTTTGAAAGTGAACAATTTTTGTTTTAGTTTTTCATAATGTAAACCGGAAAAACTGTAAACTGTCTTGTAATTCTACAGAGAGAGAGAGAGCTTGTTCTACGCCAACTACGCGTAACTCCTTCGAGCTTCTGCATCAGGGTTATTGTGAACGAAACACACATAAATCTTTAAAAGATGACATTAGTGTCCTATCTGTCATTTTAATTAATCTATGCGAGGCTCCATATCATTCACAAATCTGTACTGTGAGAAGTGAGATTGAAGATAAGTTACAAAAATGAGTACAACAGTTCTTTCTTGATTCTTTTAAAAAATTGTTACACCTCCCTTTAAAAAAACATTAACATTAATATTTTGTTAAACCTAATGTGAGATCTAGCTGGCTGGTTCCTAATTATCCTTTGTTTCGCTAGGCAACCTCTGCCTAGCAAATATTATCTGGTAAAATGACAAAAAGTAAAAATATTCTACCTTTCACTCATTGCATGAGAAGCTATAGGTTACAATAAGTCATTGATAAGCTCAACCTTCTCTGATCGATATCTTAGTTTGGCACCTAACTGGGTTTCCTTTGGTACCTACCTGGGTTTTGTTTGGTTCATACATGGGTTACTTGGGTTCCTTCGTGGGTTTTGTTTGGTTCCTGTCTTGTTCTGGTTTGGAACCTTCTGGTTTTGGTTTGATCCTACCTGGATTTTGTATTGTTTCTACCTGGGCTTTACATGGTTTCAACATGGGTTTGGTTTGATCCTACCTGGGTTTGATTTAGTTTATACTTGGGTTTTGTATGGTTCCTACAGAGGTTTGGTTTGGTTCCTACCTGGGTTTTGTATGGTTTCTACCTGGGTTTGTAATGGTTTCTTAATAAGTTTTGCATGGTTCCTACCTAGTTTTGTTTTGTTCCCTATACATTGATTTGATTTGGTTCCTACCTTGGTTTGGTTTGGCACCTACCTGAACTGCTTCATCCTCTGAACCAATAAGACGGAGAAGATGAGGAACAACTCCAGACTGATGCATGGTAACACAGTTCCAGGGATCCTAAACAATATATTTACACATTTCCATGCACTGCACTGGTTGAATCCTCGTTTATCACTACGCAGCAATCTTTATTTAGATTTTATTTTAGTCTATTTGTTTCGTAACACTTATGAGGTCAAATATTGGACCTACCTTTGATAGTTGATGTAGAGCAGCGGCGCTGTAGTTCTCTGAACTGCATGAGGTCAGATGAGGTCTTATGAGGTCAAGTATTGGACCTACCTTGGATAGTTGATGTAGAGCAGCGGCTGTAGTTCTATGAACCTCGAGGTCAGATGAGGTCTTATGAGGTCAAGTATTGGACCTACCTTGGATAGTTGATGTAGAGCAGCTGCTGTAGTTCTATGAACCTCGAGGTCAGATGAGGTCTTATGAGGTCAAGTATTGGACCTACCTTGGATAGTTGATGTAGAGCAGCTGCTGTAGTTCTATGAACCTCTAGGTCAGATGAGGTAAGATAGTTGACCAGCGGAGCTACTGCTCCTGCTTTACCAAATAGAGCTCGGTTTGACTCCAGCTCACAACAATGACTGATGGCCTTAAAAAATACAAAATTTAAGTATTATGTAGAAAGTATATGTGGAAAAATCAGTCTTTATTTAACAGTGGCTCTGATACAACTTTACAGCTGAGTGGTTTTGGTTCCGAAGGTTTTGGTGAAAGCACTTTCTTAAATCTCATAAAAACCATATGTTTTGGTAATTATACACTTGATTTCTTTTGCCTTCCTCCTTTACAAAAAGTACCCAATTTTGCTTTAAGAAGGACAGTGGTAGGCGATTATATCAATACAAGGACAACGACTTTCGAATACAATTTTGATTTAAATTAAGCTGTTAAACAGCATCGATATACTAAAACATGGAAGTCAAGAGAATTTATCAATTAAAAAATCTTCTCTTTGATTAGTTGTAAACTTGTAACTATAAAAAAGCTTATTAACAATCAAAAATTAAATAAAAAAGTCGTCTTCATTGTAGTGATTTAATCACCGTAGTAAAACTCAGAGCTCTATATTCGTGTTAATGGTATGATACTTTATTAGGACAATATTAACTTCCGCAGGCCCTTTCCCCTGCTTTTCTTTTAAAAACATAAAATATGACGGAAGTTCTAATTTATGATTTAATATTGAAAACTAAGAATTATATTAGAGTTTGTGGGAGTCTTGATACTGAGGTTAGATATGTAGGTTTTATTCTTATATAATATCTTTTTATTTATTCATATACATATAGTGTTATATCAAGTTTAAATATATTTATTGTGAAATCTCACCGACCACTAACACTGAAACCTTTTAACAGATTTAATACTTTTTATATTTAGAGCTATTTCTAGATTTAAATGCCAAAATATAAATAGATTTCTTTTAAAGCTAACACTCTCGGTGTTAAAAGACATTTATATATAATACTGCCTCAGTCCAGTAACCCCAGGGAGAGGGGGTGGAGGGGGGGGGGCATGTCGTACATACACCCCTTTCACCAAAAAGTGAGGTACTCGGTGATCCATGGTCCAATTGAAAATTTGAATTGTATTTTATAATTGACTTGCACCCCCTGGAAATTCCTTGCTTGCTACGGGCCTGAATGTAGGTAAAGGAACTGAGTTTTTGCCACAAATTATGATTTTACAATCGCCATATCTTTTTAGCCTGATGGTGTAAACCTTTGATATTTCAAACTATCATTATTTGATCTTAAATGATTCATAATTTGAAATATCTAAGGTCTCTGACAATACAATGCAAAGATATAGAGATAAGAAAATCAGAGTTTGTGACAAAAACTCAATTCCTTTTCTCGTTAAATAACCATTTCTAGATAAGTTGAGACTAAAATGTCGTTTTTTAAAAAATATATTTTATTTATGAACCTTATTTTATCAGAGCCTGAGATTTAAAAAATTCGGGAAAATACGGCTCGGGACAAAGCTGTCTTTATTTACGGCTTGAGCTTTCGGATACAGGCTGCATCTTATTTTCCACAGAGTTGAGTTCAAAAAACTGGTTTAATATTTTGCGGATTTTCATGGCAGGAATTGGCGCATTCCGGGTTTTTATGAGAACATCATTGAGTCTTATTCTCCACTAAAACCAACCAAGGCCGGTTTTATTTTCATTGGGCCTAACTTATTAAGTCGAACCGAAGATCTTGCAACTGTCAATCATGTGACACAAGCTGTCGTTAGAGTTGGGACGAAGATTGGGTCTTAAAGTCCGGTTTAAGGAATTAAGACTCGAGTCGAAGTTTTTAAATCGCGGGCTCAGTATGATTCTGAAAACAATCACTGTAAATTATAAATTAAATATTTCTGGGATTTTGAAAATGTGTTCTAGCTTTATCCTTTCAAAACTACCGGAGTTCTCAAAAGGAATCGAGTCTTTGCCCCAAACTCTGAATTATAATCCCGATATCTGTGGAACCCAATGTACATCTTTGATATTTCAAACTTATATTATTTGATCTAACAGAATTCATATCTTGAAATATCTAAGGTATACGACATTGGAATCTAAAGATATAGGGTTTAGAAAAGCAGAGGTTGTGGCAAAGACTTAATTCCTTTCCCACAGATTCATGCTAAAAGTCGAAAAATAAGATACAAAGCATTCGTAGTGCATTATGCACCAGGTCACGTCATGAAAGGCTGAAAAGTCATTTCAGCAAGTTTATTAATAAACATTTTCTCATAAGATAGCTATCTAAGATAAAAGTTGATATTTAAAGGGACTGTCTGTGAGATTTAAAAAGAGGAGTGTCCTATTTCAAATTACACCCTTTAAACCTCCGTCTGATCAAAAATGTTGAGAACAAATTTTTTCTATCTAAAGATTGACGGCTTTCAATTGTGGTTCGCTGAGGAAAAGTGTGCATCAAATTAGAAAGTGTAAAACTATTCTTTTTGTAGCCCTGGGAATGTACATTTCATAATCGTTTCTATTTTTAGATGAAAGAAGTGATATACAAATCCTTGATTGAATTTGACGTGACCAGGCCCATATATACTTTGGTTCACAGTGGGTTTGTGAGAAATGGTCAGAATTTAACAATTTTTCCAGATATAAAAAAAGATGTCTTCCTTATCCGGTCCAAATGAGGGTAGCTTTGTAAATCGGCCTGCAACTCTAGAAATGGGGGGGGGGGTCCCTTGAATTTACGTATCAGTCCCTTTAAGTCGTCTTCCAACTGTGTTTATACCTCTGCCAGTTTAGCTCGCAGACGGTCATCTTGTGTCACAGCTAACCTTGCCAACCTAAACAAAGAAAATTATAAAGAATCCAATTATATAATTTTGTATTTTTATATACAGGGTTTCCAAAAAATGGAGCTTATGTTTTTTGGAGCCTATTTTATGAATTTGAAAGCTTCAAATTTGGGTCCCAGTAAATATCTTTCAATTTTCAATTTTTTTTATAATTTTTTATCTGAAGATCCCCTCCCTCCAGAATTAAAGTTGTAAATTATGGCCTGAATTCAAGGCTTCTATTCAAAAAATACTTCTTAATTTATTCTACAATATAAAACGATTATGGAATTTCGCCCCGGTGTCCAAGTGTGCCGATGTATCATTTTCCTAAACCTTAATTTAACCTTGGGATCGTGATATTTTAAGAGTTTTAGGTCGTCTTTACAGTCTCATCCTGTAGAAAATACAAATAATCTACATTTGTTGTCGATAGGTCGTCTTTACAGTCTCATCTTATAGAAAATACGATAGGTCGTCTTTACAGTCTCATCTTATAGAAAATACAAATATTCTACATTTGTTGTCGGAAATTTGGCTCCCAAGTGAAGGCTAGGAGATAATGAAGTAAAACTAAAAATATGCACGGAGTACAAGTTTATAAACTTACTTATGAATAACTCCGTGGTCTGTTATAACAGCAAGATTTTCTTTATCCTTCCCAATATTAGCAATCGCGAAGCTTACCGCCGCTAACACCTGAACATTTGTTTGTGGTACAGTTTGTTCAAATAAAGTCTATGCACAGATTAAAATTATAATATACTTATGGAGATATAGAGATATAACCATTTAGCTAATGTGTTGAAAACAAGCCGGAACTGTGCACTCTGTTAAGAATGAACTTGAAGAGTTTGGATCCGAGATATGATTACTAAAGAATGTTGATTCATATATCTTTGTTCATTTCTCACAAAATTCAATAAAATAGACTATGTTTAATGTTTATGTTGAATACTAAAAAAAAAAATTATGCTCTACAGTCTTCTACAGAACTACTGTTGACTGTACACTGTTCATGGTATCTACAATTATCGAAATATATTTAACAACTGTCAGTCTTCTCAAACACCATAACAAAACAATTCAAAATGTTCTTTACTAAAATACAATTAATGATTTTTGATCCATAGGTGTTAGGTATTTTCCCAAAGGCATTTCCCCAAGGGTGACTTGCCAAGTGATAATTTCCCAAGTGGCTACTTCCCAAATGTGCAATTTCCCAAACAGAAACTTCCCAAAGGTTAGGATATGCCTTCTGAGGCGCCGCAGGGGGCCGAGCACTGCGACTATTATGGGTTAGGGAGGCCGAGTGCTGCTGCTAGAACACGCTGTGTGCCGAACGCTGCGTCTAGGACAGACTGGGGAAGTTGCCGCCTGGGAAATTTTACATTTGGGAAGTTTCTACTTGGGAAAATACCCTTAGAAAATTGCCGCTTGGGAAAATACCTAACACACCATAGATTTTAAATATACAAATTATCCCTACTTCTTAACTCATAGATTATAATTATGTAAATGACCTCTTGTTTTGATCCATGGATTCTGTATGTATTAAAGATTTCTATCCCGTGATCCTTGGATTCTGGATATATATAAATGTTGACGGGCGGATTTTTGGTAATGTCAATTTGGTAATGACAATTTGGTAATGACAATTTGGTAAGGTGACAATTTGGTAACGACAATTTGGTAATGACAATTTGGTAAGCTGACAAAAGAGACAATTTGGTAATGACAATTTGGTAACATCATAAAAGTGACAATTTGGTAATGACAAATTGGCAACAACAAAAAAGTGACAATTTGTTGATAAAAGTTAAATTTAATTCAATTTAATGTTGAATAATTTGCTGTTTATCACATTATTTAGGGTTAGGTTAGGTTAAGACAATTTCTGGGCCGAGCGCTGCGGATAGGATGGGCTCGGGGGCCGAGCGCTGCGGCCTATTAGAAGTTTAATACTGTGCTGTTACTCTCATTATTTTGGGTTAGGTTAGGTTAAGACAATTTCTGGGCCGAGCGCTGCGGCTAAGATGGGCTAGGGGGCCGAGCGCTGCGGCCTATTAAAAGTTTAATAATGTGATGTTTCTCTCATTATTTTGTGTTAGGTAAGGTTAAGACAATTTCTGGGCCGAGCGCTGCGGCTAGGATGGGCTAGGGGGCCGAGCGCTGCGGCCTATTAAAAGTTTAATAATGTGCTGTTTCTCTCATTATTTTGGGTTAGGTTAGGTTAAGACAATTTCTGGGCCGAGCTCTGCGGCTAGGATGGGCTAGGGGCCGAGCACTGCGGCCTATTAAAAGTTTAATAATGTGCTATTTCTCTCATTATTTAGGGGTAGGTTAGGTTAAGACAATTTCTGGGCCGAGCGCTGCGGCTAGGATGGGCTAGGGGGCCGAGTGCTGCGGCCTATTTAATGGTAAATAATGTGCTGTCTCTCTCAATATTTTGGGTTAGGTTAGGTTAGGTTAAGACAATTTATGGGGCGAGAGCTGCGGCTAGGGTGGGCTTGGGTTCCCAGCGCTGCAGGCTATTAAATGTTAAATAATGTGCTGTTTCTTACATTATTTTGGGTTAGGTTAGGTTAGGTTAAGACAATATCTGGGCCGAGCGCTGCGGCTAGGATGGGCTAGGGGCCAAGCACTACATAAAAAGTAACATTAATAACTTCCTAACATTGCCATACATAAAGTCCGTTATTGTTATAGAATTTAAATCCTTCTGAATCTTGTAACATTTTGCCACCCCTAGAAGGGGTGATGAATAAGTAATTCATGATCCAAGTAACCTCTTCTTGCAGTATATGACACAAGTGCAGGTTAAAACGTGGTTTTTAGAAAATATTGCGAATTTTACAATTATTTTTGGCGCATTTCTTTTGTGCAGAAATAAATGATTCCTAAAATCAATTATCTTCAATTGAATATAAAACTAAAAATTAAACAATTTTACATAATGTCACTTTTATTTCGTTTACCAAATTGTCACTTTTATGACGTTACCAAATTGTCATTACCAAATTGTCACTTTTTTGTTGTTAACAATTTGTCATTACCAAATTGTCACTTTTATTTCGTTTACCAAATGAGCTTACCAAATTGTCATTACCAAATTGTCATTACCAAAAATCCGCCCATCATAAATGTTTTCTACCTCCGCGATCCATGGATTCTAGAGAAACAAATGAACCATATTCCTACCTTTAGATCCTTGGATTTTAGTTAAACAAAAAATCCCTATTTCTACCTCTTGATCCTTAGATTTTAGATAAACAAATAAACCTATTGATCCTTGTATTCCAGATTTAAAAAATAAATAGTGTTTATCCTTGGATTCTAGGTCAACAAATGATCCCTACCCATTGATCCTTGGAATTTATATTAAAAAAGAATCCCTACCTCTTGATCCTTGGATTCCAGAAGCCCACAGACCAACTCCAATCCTCCGACGAAACTCCGAACCATATCTCCGGAGTTCTCTGCATTCCTAATACAAGGAGACAGAGCCCAGGCTGCAGCGGCCTAAATGGTTTAAACTTAAAATGAGGACGCACATTGTGGAGACACTATACTTTTTGGGACGCAATTAGAAGCAGGGCTTTATGGGGGGGGGGCTCCCCTATGGGAAATGGGGGAACGTCCCATCCTAGGAAAAGTTTAGGGTACAAATAAATTTAGTTCCTTTTATTTAAAATATTATTTTAATTGTTAAAAGATTATTCTCAACCCTAGACGCACCTATGAGGAAATAATATTGAATTTAAGCGAACAATTAGGACGCACAAAGAGAACACAAAAATATAGGACGCACAATTGATGAGTGACTTTTGAAGACGCACATCACGAAGGCAATTGAAAAAAGGTGTGTTGACTTACGCAAATCGCAGCTCTAAATAATAGAATACTAGAAATAGAGTAATCTACATGTTTTCATATAACTCGCAACATTTATTAATATTCTCTAATGCAAAAGTTAACGAACTTTTGCACATTTTACAGATTCCGCAAATGAAGACGCATTACTTGAGGTCTCGTCTTAAAGATACACTGTTTTATCCAGGGGACATTAGTTCCAAAACTAACACTTGGCCCATTTCTAACACTGAGTGTTAGAACATGGGCACAAATTGAAAGACTGGGTTTTTTTTGGATCCCGGCCCAGATCCAGAGTAAAAGTAGATTATAAAAACTATAACTAACAGTTTATTAAACATGACGAGGACAACAATTCTCAGTTTCAAACTTTTTAAAAAATAATTCTATGTTAAACATTAAAAGTTTATCCCGAAATGAAAAACTACGACCCAGTTTTTAAAATTTAAATTTTATTATCTCCTCTGAGGAAAGTACATTATCTGTAAAATAAATTGAAGTAAAACAGTGAATTTTACAATATTCTCTCCAACATATATAAATCCTGGCCAGGATATAAAGGAAATCCTTTGATCTTGTTTTTCTCTTCTCCTTCTTCTTTGTTTACGTCTGGGCTTGAAAATATCAAGAATTCAACTAGAGTAATATTTAGATCCAGGGCTGTTTAAACCAGTTTAATCTAGATCCAAGACAGTTAAAACCAGTTCAATCTAGATCCAGGACAGTTTAAACCAGTTTAATTTAGATCCAGGACAGTTTAAAACTGATTAATCTAGATCCAGGACAGTTTAAACCAGCTTAATCTAGATACAGGACAATTTAAACCAGTTTAATCTAGATCCAGGACAGTTTGAGCCAGTTTAATCTAGATCCAGGACAGTTTTAAACAGTTTAATTTAGATCCAGGACAGTTTTAAACAGTTTAATTTAGATCCAGGACAGTTTTAAACAGCTTAATTTAGATCAAGGACAGTTTTAAACAGTTTAATCTAGATCCAGGACAGTTTAAAACCAGTTTGATCTAAAACCGGGATAGTTTAAACCATTTTAATCCAGATCCAGGATAGTTTTAACCAGTTTAATCTAGATCCAGGACAGTTTAATCTAGATCCAGGACAGTTTAAAACCAGTCCAATCTGGAACCGGCCAGGGCAGTTTAATCCCATTTTAATCTAGATCCAGAACATTTCACAAAAAGGTTTAATTTAGATCCCAGGACAGCTTGATCCCAGGTTAATCGAAGGTTTTATTAACTACTCCATCAAAATATTAAGCTAGATAAAGGCAAGTCGGAGCTTTAAAATCTAAATATCGGGAGCCTAAATGCAGACAAGGTTCAAATGGTCCTAGCAATTATCGAGGTCTAAAAGCAAGGGATGGGCAATAGCCAGACCAGTTTTACAGAAACTTTTAATGTTTTTAGACTTTTAAAATGTTTTACGACAATATAACAACATTTTAAACTATTCTGTAGAAGTTTGCCTTTATCAAATCTACAAATTTTTTACCCTAGAAGAAAATATAAGGCAAAAACGATCGTTTTAAATCGATATTTCTAAGTTTTTTTTTTAAATGATAGCTTTTGGTTCGTTTTTGACTTATATTTTCACCTAGGATAACAAACTTGCATGTTTGATAAAAGCAAACTTCTATAGAATACAATTTTATATTGTTGCACTCTTCTCAGATTTTAAAAGTCTAAAAATATTAAGAGTTTCTGTAAAACGAATCTAGCAATTGCCCATCCCTACTAGAATCAGCTTCAAAGTCAGTCCGGTCTCATTAGTTCCTAACTATCAATATTGCTTTAGTCGATGATGTACAAAATAGTCCTTAAGGAAATAATACCTATTCATTTTAAACTCAAGTCGTAGACCTGTGATATTTCAAACTTCTGTTAGATCAAATAGGGTAAGTTTGAAAATTTAAGGTTTACACCATCAGGCTGCAGAGATATAGGGATTAAAAAATTTGAGTTTGTAGCAAAAACTAAGTTCCTTTGAAGAAAACCTGAAAACCAGAAGTTAGCGAGATACCTGAACAGATTCATTGGGGTTCTTGAGTAAAGACCAGAGTAGTCGAACACCATCCAAATTCCGGATCTAAAATACAAAATTCTCATTGGATCTCATTGCAATTAGTCCTCCTTGGATCACATTGCAATTAATCTTCCTTGGATCTCATTGCAATTCATCCTCCTTGGATCTCATTGCAGATAATTCTCATTTGATCTCATTGCAATTAGTCCTCCATGGAAATCATTGCAATTAATCCTCCTTGGATCTCATTGCAATTAGTCCTCCTTGGATCTCATTGCAATTAATCCTCCTTGGATCTCATTGCAATTAATCCTCCTTGGATCTCATTGCAATTAATCCTCCTTGGATCTCATTGCAATAAATCCTCCTTGGATCTCATTGCAATAAATCCTCCTTTGATCTCATTGCAATTGGTCCTCCTTGGCTCTCATTGTAATTAATCCTCCTTGGATATCATTGTAATTAGTCCTCCTTGGACCTCATTGCAATTAAATTTCCTTGGATCTCAATGCAATTAGTCCTCCATGGATCTCATTACAATTAATCCTCCTTGGAACTCATTGCAAATAATCCTTCCAGGATCTCATTGCAGTTAGTCCTCCATGGATCTCATTGCATTTGGTCCTCCATGGATCTCATTGCAACTAGTCCTCCATGGATCTCACTGCAATTAATCCCCCTTGGATCTCATTGCAATTAATCCTTCTTGGATTCAGTGCAATTAATCCTTCTTGGATTCATTGCAAATAATCCTTCTTGGATCTCATTGCAGTTAGTTCTCCATGGATCTTATGGTCCTCCTTGGATCTCATTGCAATTAGTCCTCCATGGATCTCATTGCAATTAATCCTTCTTGGATCTCATTGCAATCAATCCTTCTTGGATCTCATTGCAATTAGTACTCCTTGGATCTCATTGCAATTAATTCATAATTCAATTCAATTACAAGAGCATAGATTTCTGGGAAAGGATCAAGGTTCTTTAATAATGTTGGTTACTCTAGATGGCGTCTCCTTAGCATAGATAGAATCCGCATATGACGTCTCTGAATATAGAGGCGAGTATGACGTCATATGCGGATTCTATCTATCTAAGGAGACGACATTGGAGCGCATCCAGAGTAACCAACCTTATTAAAGAACCTTTGACAGAATAATCTTCTTCATATGAATGTAAGAGTTTGTTGAAATTCCTTAGTTCTGTCAGGGGTTGCAAATTCCTTAGTTCTGTCAGGGGTTGCAAATTCCTTAGTTCTGCCAGGGGTTGCATATTTCTTATTTCGGTCAGGGGTTGCAAATTCCTTAGTTCTGTCAGGGGTTGCAAATTCCATAGTTCTGCCAGGGGTTGCAAATTCCTTAGTTCTGTCAGGGGTTGCAAATGATTAAATAAAGTAAAGGATTAAATATGTCCATTTGTTCATTCATGTAAGTTACAGTATTTGAGATTTAGGATTTTAGGTCACATTTCTTTTTTTATAAAATTGACATTCTGTCCTGCATTATATTACTGCGTCTGCAGAATTATTTGATGCAAACACAAGTAAATTTTTACCATTGATTGCACTTTCTGTCAGAAAATGCATTTATGATTAAGTTCGAATAGATAAAAGTGCATTGGAGAAAAACATCCTGAAATGACACCCAACCACAACCTTATAACATACAAATCTTGTTTATAATGTTATACAAGATAATCAAAATTGAAATTACAAATTAACTGAATGAAACCAATTAAAAACAACAATATAAAAAAATTATTTTAATCTAAATTTTCAAGTTTACGGATTCATAAGAATAATAACAAAACATATAATTACAAAACATATAAGTTACAAAACATATAAGTTACAAAATATATAAGTTACAAAATGTATAAGTTACAAAAGATACAAATTACAAAAGACATAATTACAAAATCTATAAAAGGAGAAAATTACAGACAGTTTGTTCATTTGAACATTTCATTTAGACTATTTGAACTATTCTTGTGTTTAAGCACACTGGAATATGAGCTAATTAGAACATTTTACATATTTTTTAACATTTACCCTTTTCTAGATTGTGTAATTATATCATATACATATATATAATTATATCATATGTAACTATATGTTTTGTTATTATGTATTTTGTAATTAATTCTTTAGTAAATATATCTTATGTTACTGAGCCCAGCCTATACCCTTTTTCATTTTTCGCGAAAACTCCCTTTAACCTTAAGATTATTATTGCATCTTCTTTATTCTTTTCAAATAAAGAGAAGATTAAGCACTTTTTTGTAGAACTATAATTTTCTTATTACTTAAGATTAGTACAGTGTGTGATTCTTATATTTTTGCAATTCAAATCTTGTTCATGTAATCTATACTCTTACATCCATTCAGAGATTAATTCCTTTAATCTATACTCTTACATCCATTCAGAGATTAATTCCTTTAATCTATACTCTTAAATTATTTCTGTAATCTATACTCTTACATCCATTCAGAGATTAATTTCTGTAATCTATACTCTTACATCCATTCAGAGATTAATTTCTGTAATCTATACTCTTACATCCATAAAGAGATTAATTTCTGTAATCTATACTCTTACATCCATAAAGAGATTAATTTCTGTAATCTATACTCTTACATCCATTAGGAGATTAATTCCTTTAATCTATACTCTTACATCCATTCAGAGATTAATTCCTTTAATCTATACTCTTACATCCATTCAGAGATTAATTCCTTTAATCTATACTCTTACATCCATTCAGAGATTAATTTCTGTAATATATACTCTTACATCCATAAAGAGATTAATTTCTGTAATCTATACTCTTACATCCATTAAGAGATTAATTTCTGTAATCTATACTCTTACATCAATAAAGAGATTAATTTCTGTAATCTATACTCTTACATCCATTAGGAGATTAATTCCTTTAATCTATAACCTTACATACATTCAGAGATTAATTTCTGTAATCTATACCCTTACATCCATTAAGAGATTAATTCCTGTAACCTATATCCTCACATCCATTAGGAGATTAATTCCTTTAATCTATACCATTACATCCATTCAGAGATTAATTCCTTTAACCTATACCCTTACATCGATTAAGAGATTAATTCCTTTAACCTATGCCCTTACATCCAATCAGAGATTAATTCCTTTAACCTATACCCTTACATCTATTAAGAGATTAATTCCTTTAACCTATACCCTTACATCGATTAAGAGATTAATTCCTTTAATCTATACCCTTACATCGATTAAGAGATTAATTCCTCTAATCTATACCCTTACATCCATTAAGAGATTAATTCCTTTAACCTATACCCTTACATCCATTAAGAGATTAATTCCTCTAATCTATACCCTTACATCCATTAAGAGATTAATTCCTCTAATCTATACCCTTACATCCATTCAGAGATTAATTTACCATTATTCTTTTCACTCCATTATTAAGTTAAATTTAAAAGTTTAAATCAAATTTTGCTCATTTTAATCAAATTATGAATTCTCATTTGAAAACATGCATTCACTTGATTTACATACTTTCTCCATTGTCGTAATTGTATATATATATATATATATATATATATATATATACAGGGTGTTCCAATAAACATGGGAATTAATATATCGTCTTTGTTCCATGCGGGACTATTTCGAAAACATAATTTTGTAGTATCGCAATTAAAACATTTAACACCGAAAAGTACTAGTTTCGGGATTTCCATTCTTTTAATCATCAAAATTGCCGGTGATATTAAAAAATTTGTCAGATTCCAATTTCAAATCAACAAAGCTGTTCATATTTCTAATATCTCCGTTAACTTTAAAGATAAAAAGATAGACCACATTTTGGAAAGGTATTTAGACTTGCAAGCTATTTTTGATGAACATTACGTTATTTATCAATTATCGAAAATCAAAGACGATATTGAAGTCGTATCTGAATTCCCATGTTTATTTGGACACCCTGTATATTGATTTATAGTTCTACACAGGATAACCTTTGTCCTCATTGTAGAATTAACTTATTTTGATGCAGGGCTCCCCAAAACACTTTCGAATAGGAAGACGCCATTCTTAATGTTGTTATAAAGCAAATACTATTATCAGTAACTTTAAAATCAACGATTTGAAATCATATCTTTTAGTCTAAAAGTCGTCGTTAGATTAATAGCAATACAGATAGAACACTATATGTCGTCTTTCCAAGATTTAGGGTCTTCTCGTTCACAATAACCCTGAGGCAGAATCGCAAAGAAGGAACCCGCATTCCCCGCATGCCGCGTAGAAAAGGCTCTCTATATCTGTCTTGTAATTCAACGAAGCTTAACTCTTTTGGATCTCTGTCTCAGGGTTATTGTGAACAAAAAACCCCTAAATCTTGAAAAGACGACATATAGTGTTCTTTCTGTATTATTTTTAATCAATGGACTACAAAGTTTTTCCTCTTAAGATGCCGCATGCAGATCAAGGAAGGAATTAAATATGTACATAGGTTGATAGGATATCCATTGTACACTGTACAGTGTCGAGTTAAGTATGTACAGAAGTGTTCGACATGTTACAATGTTACAGATAAAAGATGAGACTTAATATTTGTCAGAATACGTTTGGATTGGAATATCATAGATCTTTGAAGCTTTTACATAATTTACATTCATTTTTGAACTGATAATGAATATTACATGCATTGCAATCCATCATGCAACAGAGCCATGCTCAGTCTGATAAGCAACGCCATGATTTAAAAATATAGATTAGATTAAAAATAGTTCTTAAGGATGACGCAATGTGAAAAAAAAATATTTTAAAAAACACCCGTCGCACTTGCCTCAAACTATATTTTTTTAACCTTTATATCTTTGCAACCCGATAATGTAAACCTTTGATATCTTAAACTTTGATTACTGGATTATCATAATTCAATGTTTAAAATATTAAAGGAACAAAATAGAAGATAAGAAAAAAGTACAGTTTGAGTTTTTGAGTAATAAGAAAATTACATTTGATATCAATTAATCAGTTTTCAATGCAGTTATGCATGACTATAAGATATTTATTTTTACCTGTAACTGCGTACATCCTTTTCAGCTATTTTTACGCATTTTTATTGACTTAAATTTGAGAAGCGAAAAAGCAGCATAGGATCTTATAATCGAAAGATACATAATTAAAGAAAGTATGGAATGATAAATTCCGAATCGGATGCAAGTGAGATATTTATGAGATTAAAAATGGTGAAAAATTATCAAACTCCCCTAAATTTAGAAGTGTTAGAAGAGTTAGAAAAAACAAACAAAATAAGAATAACTATTACCCCATTTTTCAAACCTGTCCAAAAATAATTTTCAATAATTTTTTTGAGGGGGGGGGATAATTTTCACGAAAAAAATCCACCATTCAAATGTTCTATCCTCTGATTATACGATCCTTATATCATAATTCTGAAATGAAGCAGAAAGCAGAATTTACAAGCAGTAGCATTCAAGCCTCTCACCTGGTCCAACCCACTAGGTTGGGGGTTAGGATATTGTATCGTCTAAGGGTTTAATAACTTTAAAATCAATTAATCAAAAATATTTAATTGTGGAAATCTCAACCTTATCGGAGCCAGAACTAAAATATTTTTGATAGCCGTTCATTCAAAAAATTTAACTTCTAAATTTAAATATGAATTCTAAAGAGTTCAAAACTTTGTTTTCTTATTTTATGGCCGGAGCTGAAAACTTTAGAATGGTGGATATCGAGATTAATGCTTGATCTCCTCTTTTTCTTAATCTCCAGATTAAATAATGCTTGTTCTCCTCTTGTTATTAATCTCCAGATTAATTTACATATCGGGATTAAGGATATCCCATTCTAAAGTTTTTAGCTCGGATCAAGCATATATCCACATCTTTTGTCGGCTAGGATTAAGAACATATCCATCAAATTAAAAGTTGGCACAGTAGATATTGAGATCCAGCGGCAAAGATTAGCGCTATTGCAGTCAAAAGGTTTGACCTCTCTAATCGTATTATTTTGTCTGGCTCTGATAGGGTGAGACTTTCCTAAAAACTATTTTTCAAACCTAAATTATTAACATTTATAATTTTTTAAATTCTACAAGTGTAATATGTCTGTTTTGTAAAAAAAATCTTGGAAACAAAATTATCATGAGCGTGAAACTAGTGAGTAAATATTTAACAATTTTGTAAAAAATATACTCGTAAAAATGGTAGTAAAATTACTCATAAATGGTGAGAAATATTAAACACAAATGTTTTAGAAAAATTGTAAGCAATATTGCACAAAAATAGTTGAAAATATTGCACAAAAATAGTTGAAAATATTGCACAAAAATAGTTAAAAATATTGAGCAAAAATAGTTAAAAATATTGCACAAAAACAAGAAGTTATTATCAAAAATGGTTAGCAATATTGCACAAAAACCTTCATTAATGTTACACAAAAATGAACAACCATTTTCCACAAAATTAATCAGAAATATTGCACAAAAATGGTCAGCATTATTTAAGAAAAATGGTAAGCAATATTGAATAAAAATAAAGGAAATATTTCCAATAAATGGTATGTAATATCGCACACAAATGGTGAGTAATCACTAATATTCCGTTAAAAATAACGGGTTCCATAAAAATCCATAAAAATTTAAATTCAGAATAGTAGAATAATGGCAGGTTGGGAAAAAACGTTGCTAGCTTTCATTTAAACTTAAAAAAATGTACGACTGACCTTGACAACAGTGGGATTTTATTTAGCTCCAAATTAATCAAAATTAATATTACAACACTATTCTATAAAAATTGCTAGTTTTTCAAAAAATAAATTTTAATTGACCTGTTCAATAGTTTCCACGTCCTCAGCCATCCTTCCTATAGCAGATGCTACATTCACCAGTAACCCTGACAAAAAAAAAACACATTTTTGCTTTTGTTTTCTGATTCGGGGATTCTTGGGTATAACATGAAAACTGTAATAATAATGGAGTAAAGGTCTCATCATCGTCCCATTTTATTCAACATTAGCATGTGACAATTAAATGTACCTAAAATATTTTAAATTAAATATAAAGGAATTTAGATATAGGGATTAGAAAATCCAGAATTTGTGGCGAAATCTCAATTCCTCAAAGTGAAAATATTAGTATCGTCCGTTGAAGCTTTGACAACTTTTAAAGTTATCTAAAAATGTTCTTTTATCCTTCTGTTTGTCAAATTCTCTTTAAAATTAATATTGGATATTGGATGAAAACATATATTGGATGTATTTTGTTATTTTACTGGATTTTTTATTTCTGAAATAATCCCGAGTTCCCTGGAGAAATATATCAATCCTTGCACCAATACTATTTAATGGTTCCCGGTATACCTGGAGACTAGAGGTTAAATGACAGGTTTCAGGCTTCGTCTACTGGGAGCAAAAATAATCAAAAACATTTCTGTTTCAGACTACCTCGCCCCTGTGTACTTCTGGTATACTTGAAGAACTTATGCTATGCTTTAATGGGAGTTTTGAGACCAGCTAGCTCCTGCGTACTCCTAGTATACCTCGAGAAGTGGAAGCTATGAGTTTAATATATAGGGTTAAGTTTAGCTAGCTCCTGTATACTCCTAATATACCTGGAGAAGTGGAAGCTATGAGTTTAATAACAGTGTTAAGTCTAGCTAGCTCCAGTGGAAGCTATGAGTTTAATAACAGTGTTAAGTCTAGCTAGCTCTAGTATACTCCTAATATACCTGGAGAAGTGGAAACTATGAGTTTAATAAAAGGGTTGAGTCTAGTTTAATAGCAGCGTTAAGTCTAGCTAGCGCCTGTATACTCCTATAGCATAGTGGAGGCTATGAGTTTAATAACAGTTTTGAATCCATCTAGCTCCAGTGTTCTCCTAGTATACCTGGAGAAGTGGAAGTTATGAGTTCAATAACAGGTTTGAGACTATCTAGCTCCTGTGTACTCCTAATATACCTGGAAAAGTTGAAGCTATGAGTTTGATGACAGGTTTAAGTCTAGCTAGCTCCAGTATACTCCTAGTATACCTGGAGAAGTTGAAGCTATGAGTTTGATGACAGGTTTAAGTCTAGCTAGCTCCTGTATACTCCTAGTATACCTGGAGAAGTGGAAGCTATGAGTTTGATGACAGGTTTAAGTCCACCCCTCTCTCGGATATTTTCACGGTTCTGAGGAGTTTTCGCACTCTCAGCAATTGCTCCAACAATATTAGTCAATATCTGAAATCATCATTGTATTAATAATATGAAAAAATTAGGAAAAATATTTATATGAAACTAAAGTGTAAAGTGTATCACTATTATTTACTTTATCGTGCTATAAAGTAATCATCGTGATGCTATAATGTTAAAATAGCTGTACATTATAGCACGTGTGCTATAAAGTTTTAATTGGTTTCCGGATTTTTTCAAAAAAATTTAGGATATTTCCAAAATATTTTTTTCCATTGAAATGAAAATATTAAATTTTCTCTGTATCTCAAAGGTTCTCACCTTTTCAGATTTAAAAAGACTTGAACCTTCTCGATAAAGAGAAAATTTCTGTCCAAAAACGTTATGACTCCGTGAACCAAAATAACAGTGTTATAAATAGTTAATTTAGTCTAATAAAGGGATTGTAAGCGTAATTTCAACTGACCCTTCATGCAAAGACGGCAATGCCCAGTTTATAATCTGATCAAAAATGTGGAAGATATTGTCGTTTTTCAAGTGTTTCATTCTGATTATTCCTTTTTCATGTAGTAGAAATATGCCAGTCATTTCCAGAGAACCCTCAATGAAAAATAATTAGTTTTCAAAATTATAAACATTGATATCTCATTTATACTTGATCAGACAAAGGTATTCAGAGTACCATTGTGAATCAGGTATTTTTGAATAGAGAGTCACCAGAAACTATAAAACTTGAAGACTCTTTAAATAAATAAACAATTCCAATAAACAATAAAGTAAAGGAACTGAACACTTGCCTCAAAATCAAATCATCTTTACAGCCTGATGGTGTAATTTTTCAATATTTCAAACTTTTTTTTTAAATAACTTGTTACCTGAATTTTTCCCAGATTAAACTGAAGATCATCTAAACCCTCGGCATTCTCCTTCAGTAAGCTGATCAGGACGGGAACCAGTTCAAGCTCCTAAATATATATTATATAAACCCTTGGCATTCTCCTTCAGTAAACTGATCAGGAC
>NW_019397091.1:0-20487 GCF_000591075.1 Eurytemora carolleeae
ACAGACAGACAAACAGACAGACAAGCCAAATTTATATATAGATTACAGTGAAGAGATATTTAAAGTGAAAAACACTAATCTACATCTAATCAGCTCTCTCATGGTTTGAGAAATGTGTTTAAAATGTTTATTTTTTTTGCAATAATTTATTTATAAATTATTTATTTTGGGCATCTGGAATTTTTCATGTTTCTACACACTAATAACTATTTCCTTGGAATGAAAGTTGCCCCTTAGTTCGCCACAGTCATTACTTATTAAATTTCAAAGTTAATAAATATTTTAAATCGTAAGTTTAAAAATGTCCCCAGAAAGTTAAAATAAATATTTTTTCTAAACTATTTTGCAAACTTTTTTCTCATTTTGTCAGCCCCTAGATGAAGTTTTGAACTTTTCATTAAAAAGATCATTAACTATAGTTTCCCTTTACATGCAAAATAAAGGATGAAAACATTATCTTTTTTGACTTTTAAAATCAATTTATTTTTTCCCCAGACAAACCGTTCAAGTTTATGTTATGAATTGCAGTGAACAAAAATCCGTTTTTTATCACTTTAAGCCACAGCGCAGCGGGTTAATGAAGCTACATGGCTAACGTTTATTTATTTGAAAAGCCATCAAAAAAACATTGGTCACTTGTTAATATTTGTCAAAAGTAAAAATATTCAATTTTGAACAATTTACCGACGTACTTTTTGAACTTTTTTAAAAGTTCTCTCTTACTCCCTAACCATT
Source organism: Eurytemora carolleeae (assembly GCF_000591075.1). Classification (NCBI taxonomy): domain Eukaryota; kingdom Metazoa; phylum Arthropoda; class Copepoda; order Calanoida; family Temoridae; genus Eurytemora; species Eurytemora carolleeae. The sequence continues at coordinate 736 of NW_019397091.1, forward strand.
AAAGATAGAGGTTTGATTTTTTTTAATGAACAGACACACTCCCCTATCTCAACTCTAAGGGCANTGATAATGATAATGATAATGATAATGATAATGATAATGATAATGATAATGATAATGATAATGATAATGATAATGATAATGATAATGATAATGATAATGATAATGATAATGATAATGATAATGATAATGATAATGATAATGATAATGATAATGATAATGATAATGATAATGATAATGATAATGATAATGATAATGATAATGATAATGATAATGATAATGATAATGATAATGATAATGATAATGATAATGATAATGATAATGATAATGATAATGATAATGATAATGATAATGATAATGATAATGATAATGATAATGATAATGATAATGATAATGATAATGATAATGATAATGATAATGATAATGATAATGATAATGATAATGATAATGATAATGATAATGATAATGATAATGATAATGATAATGATAATGATAATGATAATGATAATGATAATGATAATGATAATGATAATGATAATGATAATGATAATGATAATGATAATGATAATGATAATGATAATGATAATGATAATGATAATGATAATGATAATGATAATGATAATGATAATGATAATGATAATGATAATGATAATGATAATGATAATGATAATGATAATGATAATGATAATGATAATGATAATGATAATGATAATGATAATGGTAATGGTAATGCTAATGATAATGATAATGATAATGATAATGATAATGATAATGATAATGATAATGATAATGATAATAATAATGATTGTGACAATAATAACAATATTGACAGAAATGATAATAATAAAATTATATGGATATACAATATGATATTATATATTATATTAAGGGCGGCTAGGTATCGTAGATGTACCAATAGTATTAAAGTATCAAAATTAGGATTTATTTGATAGCATTGAGATGTTTTTACGTTGTATATATTTCATTTGTAAAATTTTATCAAAGGGAATATTCCGCAGAAGAAACGTTTTTAAACAATTATTTAATAACACGGAAGAAAAAAGCAACAAAAATTTGTTTATTTGACTAATTTGTTGTTATTTTCATGTCAATAACAAACATTAAATTTGAAATTAAAAAAAGCAAAAGTGATGACGGATAGTAACTAAACACTTATTCCTATATCTTTGTAATCTGATGGAGTAATCCTTTATTAAAAACCACGAATTCTGCAAGATATCAAAGATTCAACTCTCCGGTTTCAAAGATATAGATATTATAAAATTAAGTGTTGTCATTTGGGTAACATACTGGGTGGATTAACATGGTTTACAAAACCCTATAAAAGTTTTTTCAGATTAATGTTTTAGATTTAAAAATATTAAAATAAGATTTTTGGTAAAAAGAAAAAATCCAGAAAACTGATTTTTTGTGAAAATAGTTTTTTCTTCCGAAAATGTTAAAAAAAATTTCTATTCTATTCTGATCCAAATTTATAAATAGAAAATACATTTTATTTCATCATCATCATCATAATCTACATCATCATCATCATTATCAACATCATCATCATCATCATCATCATCATCAAAATGTTGTCATCTAACTTTCATGTTATTCATATATTTAAATGTAAGTTTAAAAGCATCATCATCATCATCATCATCATCATCATCATCATCATCATCATCATCATCATCATCATCATCATCATCATCATCATCATCATCATCATCATCATCATCATCATCATCATCATCATCATCATCATCATCATCATCATCATCATCATCATCATCATCATCATCATCATCATCATCATCATCATCATCATCATCATCATCATCATCATCATCATCATCATCATCATCATCATCATCATCATCATCATCATCATCATCATCATCATCATCATCATCATCATCATCATCATCATCATCATCATCATCATCATCATCATCATCATCATCATCATCATCATCATCATCATCATCATCATCATCATCATCATCATCATCATCATCATCATCATCATCATCATCATCATCATCATCATCATCATCATCATCATCATCATCATCATCATCATCATCATCATCATCATCATCATCATCATCATCATCATCATCATCATCATCATCATCATCATCATCATCATCATCATCATCATCATCATCATCATCATCATCATNTCCACGTTAAAATTTTGAAAACTGTTAAATTGTAGTTTCTCTGCAAAAGTGATTTGCAATTCTTTTTATTCCTAAATAGAAATTATTAGTATTAAATACTGTTGAAATTATTAGTATTAAATACTGTAGAAATTATTAGTATTAAATACTGTTAAACCTAGAAAAACAATAATATCTCCCACATTGTTGATAAAGGTACTGTTTTGAATCGGAATTTGTCATCTTTACATGCAGGGTCACTTAAAATTGTGCTTACATTTCTGTAATACAGAGCGTCCCATATCATATTAGATCATCTCCAAGCTTTAACGCCAAAATACGCACGTAATACTAGAAAACCTTAGATGTTTGGCAAGAAATTTTTTGTATTAGCCTTTTTAAATTTTTAATATGATTCATTCTTCTAAAAGTTTCTTATTTTCTTAAAATATTCTTAAAAATTAACGGAAATTGTGCGAAAAAACACGAAAATTTCGCGAACATATATGGAATTTTGAACTTGCTGGCTCATAGTCATGGGTGAACGTATGTGGATGGACAGAAAATTAAAAAGATAGCTAGAGAAATTAAATTTTCTTCATCAAACATTTATTAAAGTAAAGGAAAAGAAATTATTAATATGACATAGTAAAACTTCAAATATTGAGCTATCAGAGCAGAGAAGTTTTTTGTGTGCAATTAATTGTTGCAGCTATAACACTAATGGTTTTCGTGGAATTTTTTTTTCCCGAAAATATTTTCTAAAAATTTTCGCATATTTTACGAATTTTTTCGCTTCATTCATTTTCGGGACAAAATGCGAAATTTCTCGAAAAAGTTTGCAAAATGGGAACGAAAATTTTCGTATTTTCGCATTTTTTCTCAAAACGTTTCGTTCGCAGCAAACCTTAGGGATCGGGGGGACATACCCCCCAAATCTGCTTAGGGTTAAAGAGTCTTAGTTTACAACACTTTTGAACTTTTATATTTGGAATGAAACCCAATTAATTTTTTCCCGAAATATTTATCAGTCTTTTCTTAAACTAAAATATCATGGAGACGTTCTAAAACATTTGAATTGGAAGAATTGCATGTTTGTTACTGTTTTTTTGTTACAATGTAAGTTTACGTTTAGAATGTGGAAGACGATGTTTCGACCTCCAAAACAGAGTTCCACAACAGATGAAGGCTGGGGCTGAAGTCCAAACATGGGAGAGGAGAGGGTGGGAAAGCTTCACTTCATAATTCACAGCTGATTCAAGCTGATTCGACAGAATGCCGCGGTCTATTGAAAATATAAGTAAGGGGGGATGAATTTTGTAGACATAAAATAAATTATTTCGGTGGGATGCCTGCGTAGAGACTGACAGCTGGACAAAGAGGACAAAGAGGAAAAAGAGGAAAAAGAGGAAAAAGAGGATAAAGAGGACAAAGAAGACAAATAGGACAAATAGGACACATTTGTGAAACCTGTAGATTATCTGATCTAAAGGGGGGAAAAGATATATCAGGGAGCTTAATATTTTTTCATTATTCCGGGGCCGGAATGAGGGGGGACGGCACAGCCCCTGAAAATCTTAGGTTTCCCTTCTCCAGGGGGGTGCTTAGCCCCAATAGCCCCCCCCCCTGCATACGCAGATGTCTAATCCACTAATTTGTGTCTCATGATGTGTCAATGCATTAGAAACAAATATAAATATAAACATGAAGGATGATATTTCTGCTGGTATTTACACAGATAAACAATAGAGTTGGAATTATATATTATTTCATTTTGGAATTATAAGAAAAATTTCCTCCACAAGAAATCTGAAAAAAGGTCAAGGTATGCATTCTTTAAATATTGATTTTCTGGGGGGGGGGATATGGACGTCGACGGGCTTGATCCCCCCCCCCCAAAAAAAAAAATTCTGCGAAAAAATCTTAAACAGCATTCAAATTCCGAAGTTTACTCTAGATATATATATTCAGAGATAAGGAATGTTTGCATACATTAAACGTAAAACCGACTAAACCTATCAAACCCAACATTTTTGAGGCAACTCCAATGACGTCATAACTCATAGGGAAGCTGGAAGTTGAAAAAATGCTGACCATAAAAAATGTCGAAATTATTAACTTTGAAAATTTAACAATTTAAACAGAGATTAAAAGGAGTAATTGGGAAATCCTCATTAATTTTAGGAAGAGAGTGGAATATAACTGTTTGGCTGAATAAGAAAGGAATTATGCAAAAGATAGTCCAGGGTTCATTGTCTGCTAGAACTCCAATGTACTGCATAACACCCCACCCAGAAAATTACATCGAAACTCGTCTATGAACTATCCATTTTATTATATATCCATGGTTTTACAATTAATCTACTATAAATTCTACAGTAAGATCCAGAAAATATGGAAGACGACTTTAAGACTTAATTTACGACTTTATATTTAGTCGAATAAACTTGAAACACAGGTATTGTGCACTGTAAACAGACCCATTTCATTTGATCAGTTGATTTCCAAGCTATCAAGGAACTGTATTCAGGAACGCCCAAATAAGATATACGCATATTGTGTACTGTACACTGTGGGAGGAATGTAAACAAACCCAGTGCCCCCACAGAAGTTGAAAGAAAGGATTACAGCTCTGATGTGATATTACAGCCCAACAAAAACAAGTTAATATATCAAGTTAGAGCGAATACTTATGATTTTTGGCTTTTTGGTCCATATGGAAAAATACAACCTAACCTATTCCACCCCTTGGGCCCTTTTCCCTCAAAAATGATGCGTTGTCCCTGAATTCTTTGTTTTGATCTCCTCCCACTGCAGTACACAGATTTGACGCATCAGATATGGCGGTTCCTGGTCTATATATATTTCTTGCAAGCTATAATACGATTTTCTTTCCGTCCTTTGGTGGTTATTTTTGATGGGGCCTTGATTTCCACGGAATGGTGGTTGATCTTTTNTCGTATCAAAAGCTGTCATAACAGCTGTCAGTCTCTAAGAAATATTACTTAAAACTTAAAAAGTGAAAAAAGTACCTATTTTAGCCCTAAAAATGATAAAAACGCACACTCGTATCAAAAGCTGTCATAACAGCTGTTAGTCTCTACGCAGGCATCCCACTGAAATAGTTTATTTTATATCTACAAAATTCATCACCCCCTACTCATACCTTTTAAATGACCGCGGCATTCACTCGAATCATGAAGTGAAGCTTTCCCACCCACTCCTCTCCCATGTTTGGACTTCAGCCCCAGCCACAGATGAAGAACGCGGCATTCTCATTTAGTCTCGTGTGATCGATTAGATTATGATATACAAAGTTGTTCTTTAAAGAAATATATATTACTGGAATGAGTCTACCCGAGTTTCAATAGAGTCCGTCCTCCGACCTCTATAAGAACAATATTTTCATTCGTTATTTATTATTTAGACTAGTCGATAATAGTTGATAATAGTTGATAATAGTTGATAATAGTCGATAAAAGTTGACTAACGGCAAAAACCGATAATTTTAAAATCAATAACAAACAGGTTAAAAAAGTTTGAACGTGTCCAGCCCTGCAGTATTATTTAGAGAGAAGTTATAAAACTTTTTTTTATAAATTACATCTTTCTGATAGTTTAACTTAACACAAAGTCAACACTCTAAAAAATGTAATATTTTTATTGCTCAAACTTTGTTTGAGCTCAGAGCCAAATTCAACTTGGTGGCATTATTCGTCAAATTTTGTTAAATAAAACTAATTATTCATAATTGTGCGACTAAGTTGAATTCGGATCAAGTGCTCCAACAAATCTTTCAGATGAAAATTTGACATTTCTAAGAGTGTATTGAAATTTAAAGTCTGTATAAACATGTGGCTTTTTATGACCATATCATTCACAAACCATTTTTTTAACGTTAGACTTATCATTTGAATATTTTAAAAAACTTTTCATCATAACATGTCCATGAACAGAAGTGCTTCTTCAGCTCTGTGACTTTAAACTTGTTGACCTCGCACTTAAAAATAGAAATCACACCTAATTTTTTTAACATTAGACTGTCATGTTATTCATTAAAACAAAAGTTTATGGTTAAAACATGGCTTCAATGCTCCCTCTTCTTTAAAGATAAAAATTATGAATGATGATAAAAAACTAAAGATAAAGAATGATTGATATTTAAACCGAATAATGCAGGGATTAGAAAATAATCTTTGAAAGTTAAACATAAAATACATTCATTGACAAATACCTGCTTAGACACATAAGGATAAACTCCCACAGGAAGAAAAGTCCACTCAGTAGTGTTCGTGTCTTCCCCCACATACTCCAGAAGCTCTTTGAACAGGTCATTTTTAGCTTTCCTCATTTGCTCTTCCCATGATTTAGAGTTTCCTCCGGGATCTGCTTTAACCTCTAAGAAGAGCATCAGCTTGTACTCAGGAAGCATGAGAATAAAATCATATTCCTTTTGTTTGTTGTGCGTGGGGTCGTTCGTAGTAAACCGGAGAAACATCTCTCTCTTAAATCCATAGAAAAGGGAAGACCGTACACTCTCCGGGGTTCTCATCAGATAATCCCAAACTAATCTCTCACATTCAGCTCCTCTACGATGTCCGATCCATTGTTTTAAGTTTCCTTTTTCTTTTGGATCAGTCATGTTGTCAGCCATAGCTTTTAGCTCTTGTGGCGACAGTTTAGGACCCTCAGGGGTAGTCCCAAGCCGGATTATATGCTCCGGGAACCGTACATTCTCTGATTCCACGTTCTTGGATAGATCATTCTTCACAAACCTATCAGCAGCTTTGAAACAGGTTAACTCTCGGGTTTCACCCCCTCCAAAGGTGAAGTACTTTTTAAGTTCGTTCATAGCTTTATGCTATCTTGGAAATCATGTTTAGACTGAGTATATATATGAGCAGTAAAACTATAGGATTTTCTTTATCAGTAAATGTTTGTTTATTTCTTAAAGGTGTAAAAAAATTAAACATAAAAATATATATCAAAATGTATTTGAGTGGATTTTATTTGTATTATCTCGTGCTTTGTAGTTGAATAAAAATATGAATGAAAAAGTACAAGTTAATAGGGTTTTCCATTAAAAAGGTTTAAAATTCTATTATTTCGTCTAATCAATACCCGCCCCCCTCCCCAATACATATCTAAGAAATACAAATTTCATGTAAATATATGTATGTATGTATGTATAAAGTAGTAATCCCTGTTTGTATATGTACGATCATAAATTATGAACCTCTGGACCAATTTGCCTCAAATTTTGATTAAAGAACTCGGTAGAACCACGGGAATCTTCTCAATTTGGTTTTTAAATTATAAATGAAGTAGATCGGCTTGTAGGGAAAACTCCAGGGAAAGTTGGGTTCCCAAGCTAGGATTGTTATACAGTTATGTAGCATTGGTTAAAAAATACATTAAAATAAATTTGGATGGTTTAAAAAATGCCTTAATCCTAAGCAGGCTGGGGGGGGGGGGGGTTCGCGCCCCCCCTCCTCTCTAGTTGTTTTTTGCCCTAGCGCTCTAATTTTTGACACTATCACCGTGAATTTTTTTCTTTTAATAAATAGAAATTGTAAAAAAAAACTTTTTTTATGCATTGGGTAGGATACAGAACGGTAAAAAGTCTGGAATGTGTAACAAAAAAGTCTAAAATAGCCCGTAACTGTCGTGTAACTGTCGTGTAACTGTCGTGTAACTGTCGTGTAACTGTCGCGTAACTGTCGTGTAACTGTCGTGTAACTAAAGCTACAGATCTAAGAACTATTTTTTTTAAAGCCCTTGATGGATGTAGAAACATGTGTCACATTTTGATATTTGTCTAAAACAAAATAATATTTTTTACGTTTTTTTGACCTTTTTTTCAACCCTCCATAGCACCCAAACTATAAAAGTTATCGGTCTAATTTGAAAAATTGAGCTATGAACATGCATTTCAACCCTATACATATTCTATAAGGCATTTTTCTAGGGGGGGGGGCCTGGGACGCCCCCTAGATTATACATAGATTCAGATCCCCAGCCTTTATAGGGTTAACCCACAGCTAGCAAATTGGATGGTTAACAATGTTTAGCTGATCAAAAACATTTTACGGACAATTTTGTTAAATCACAGAGTTTTTAGAGTTTAAGAATGAACTATAATATGTTTTAGAGTTTAAGAATAAACTATAATATGTTTTAGAGTTTAAGAATGAACTATAATATGGTTTAGAGTTTAAGAATGAACTATAATATGGTTTAGAGTTTAAGAATGAACTATAATATGGTTTAGAGTTTAAGAATGAACTATAATATGGTTCAGAGTTTAAGAATGAACTATAATATGTTTAGGGTTTAAGAATGAACTATGTTGTTTTAGAGTTTAAGAATAAACTATATGTTTTAGAGTTTAAGAATGAACTATAATATGTTTTAGAGTTTAAGAATGAACTATAATATGTTTTAGAGTTTAAGAATGAACTATGATATGTTTTAGAGTTTAAGAATAAACCATAATTTTAAATTACAATTTCGAATTTGAGTTAAAAGCCCTAGAAATGGGAAACATATTAAGCGAAAAAAATATTTCTTATTTTTTGATAAGAGAAACCTTGATTAAACTTTATGCCAGTTGAAGGGAGACATAAAAAAGTGTCGTATTAGATATTTTTGGTTTTAAACGACTGCACATTTAGGTTATATATAATAGAAATAAATCTAGGGGGGGGATTAAATCACCCACCCCTTCACAGGTTCTGCCAGGAATGTGGTGTTAAAGTCAACTAAGCTTTCGGAGCGTATTGTTGTACTTTGCAGTAAACTGACCGAAGATAGAGTAGCGTTTAGTGGAGAGTGGTGTCAACCTTTTCTTGTATCGGAGAAACATTATGATAAATTTGAACTCTACAGTGATAACTAGAAAACTCTGAAATAGGAAGACGACTTTATAGCAATACTTTAGGTTAGATGTTGTTACAATGCAAATCTCCTATACCTGTGTATATTAGCCAGTTCAGAAATCCATCCATTTTCTCCAACCGGGCTCAGGTATTAACAGGACTGTAGCTATATCCAAATCACAACTGTATCCTTTAAACCTTCGGCTGAATAAAATGACGAAGATATTCATGTTCTCTTATATAAAAGTTGATAATTTACTCATGTGGGTTCTTGTGGATTTATGGCACGGAGATAAGAAAGAACATATACAGAATTCAGCACTACATTAGATAGAAAAACAACGATATCTTTTCATGGTTGCTCAGATGAAGGTTTGAAGTCTACCATGTGTGAATCGTCCACAATTATGTCTGTTACTACAGTGAATCCCAGATATATGAATACATAGCAATAGTTTTTATAATGTCGTATTACATATCTAAGATTAAATGCCGCAGAAAAATGAGTTTAATATTAATATATCAATTGCATTCATATTTCAGGGCTATATTAAACTCATTTTTACGCGGCATTTGATCTTAAATATGTAATACAACATTATAAAAACTCTTGCTATGTATTCATATATCTGGGATTCACTGTATAGAAACTTAAAATAAATCACAATTTCTGTGTCCCATGCTCATTGGACTTTTAAAAGTCATAAAATGAGTCTGAAAGTCGTCTTCCTATTTCAGAGTTTTTTTTCTGGTTATCCCTTGGCCGAATTTAAAGAATTTGAGCGGCGGTTTAAATTTAAACCGTGGTTTAAATATGGTTGGATCCACTTAAAATTGTATCAAATGTTTCAAGATTTAAAGAAAAAAAAATTCTGCAAAAATTTGTTTAACAGCATTCAAATTCCGAACTTTACTCTAGATATACATATATTCAGAGATAAGGAATGTTTGTATACATTAAACGTAAAATCGACTTAACATCATTTTTGAGGCAACTCCATTGACGTCACAGGGCAGGTTTATTGCTGGGCGAAGTTGAAAAAATGTTGACCATAAAAATGTCAAAATTTATTAACTTTGAAAATTTACCAATTTAAACAGAGATTAAAAGGAGTAATATGAAAATCCTCATTAATTTTAGGAATAGAGTGGAATATAACTGTTTGGCTAAATAAGAAAGGAATTATGCAAAAGATAGTCCAGGGTCCATTGTCTGCTAGAACTCCAATGTACTGCATAACACCCCACCCAGAAAATTACATCAAAACTCGTCCATGAGCTATCCATTTTATTATATATCCATGGTTGTACAATTAAGTAAGATCCAGAAAATATGGAAGACGACTTTAAGACTTAATTTACGACTTTATATTTAGTCGAATAAACTTGAAACACAGGTATTGTGCACTGTAAACAGACCCATTTCATTTGATCAGTTGATTTCCAAGCTATCAAGGAACTGTATTCAGGAACGCCCAACTAAGATATACGCATATTGTGTACTGTACACTGTGGGAGGAATGTAAACAAACCCAGTGCCCCCACAGAAGTTGAAAGAAAGGATTACAGCTCTGATGTGATATTACAGCCCAACAAAAACAAGTTAATATATCAAGTTAGAGCGAATACTTATGATTTTTGGCTTTTTGGTCCATATGGAAAAATACAACCTAACCTATTCCACCCCTTGGGCCCTTTTCCCTCAAAAATGATGCGTTGTCCCTGAATTCTTTGTTTTGATCTCCTCCCACTGCAGTGCACAGATTTGACGCATCAGATATGGCGGTTCCTGGTCTATATATATTTCTTGCAAGCTATAATACGATTTTCTTTCCGTCCTTTGGTGGTTATTTTTGATGGGGCCTTGATTTCCACGGAATGGTGGTTGATCTTTTATTTATTTATTTATTTTACCAAATCAAATACGGTTAATTATTATTCAAATGTCGTCTTCATATTCCACATTTTTCTGGTTATTACCATAATCTAAAAAAATTCTTTCATTCACTATTTAACTAAATTTATCCTTTCCTCCTTTCACCTATTCACCCTTTCATTCATTCATTCATTCATTAATTAATTTTTTGAAACTATCGTTTTAATCTTTAATAAATCATTATTACATTCGTCCATCTTTGAAAAACATTGCAAAAAAAGATTGCAATGCCCGATTTACAAGGGTACCCTTGAACCTTTATCTGATCGAAAATGTGGAAGCTATCGTCGTGTTTAATTCGCATAAGTTCTTCATTGCTTTTCATAAACAATAAATGTGCAAGCGCACTTTTGCAGAGAAACCGCAAATAAGAACAAACAGTTTGAAGAAACAAAACATGGATATCTAATTCATACCTAATTAGACAAAGCTTCCAAGGGTACCATTGTAAATCGGGCATTGCTATCTTTGCATAGAGGATCACTTTAAATTATGCGTACTGTCCCTTTAATGTGGAATAAAAGCTTTCAATTCTGCCCCCCTCCCCCTCCCTCCCCTCCACACAACGCCCTTGCATTATTTTATTAGATTGACCCAATTATTCTATATTCAACCTTCTAACATGAAATAATAATATCAAAATTTTATTTCGTGCAAAAATACAGCTTTTTATAAATTCATGTAAAACCTACATATACAAAGTGGGATCCAGAAATCAGTGGAATTCGAATTTCATTATTAAATGTTGTTAAGAATTTAGCATTTTGCATCTAGTGTTGTTAGTCGTTGATGTAAGTTTTTTAACAACTTTTTAAAAACTGCCTATATCTCAAAACTGTTTTCTGTTGAAGTTTTCTTTTAATAAAACTTTGCTGCAATATTTCTTTTGTAAAAAAACCGAACGTTTTTTTGTATAGTGAAACCCTTAATAACGAATACATCAAAAGAATTCATCAAATGTCGTATTCTTCCCTTTCTGATAATGGAATGTTGCAAATATTTAGTTTTTTAATTAAATGATTATATTGAACTCTTTAAAACTGTTCCCACATATTCATGGATATTTATTTATTTTTACGTAATATAGTATAAAACTCATTGAAAAATTGTCAATGTATTCGTGATTAAGGGTTTCACTGTATATTTTTCTATCAGGGTCAAAAATGACATATTGTAAAAAAAGCAAATGTTAAAACTAAACAATTTAGAAAACATTTTCTCTCTTGACCCGGTTTTCTGTAAAATGAATAAAATAAAAACTATGACTAAAAAGTACAACGACTTATAGGACTCAGTCCTAATAGCGGACAGGATCCGGTCGAACAAGACATCCCAATCAACACTACTATGGTCGGCAGCTCCTGGCTCTTCATGGCTCACAACTGGCTCATCAACCCCTTCACCCCAATACACTCAAAAAAGACTCCATTACTTTCCTAAAATGATCATCCTAGGTTTTACATGTCATTTAACTCTGTCTTGGTAAAATGTTTATAGTTCTGTAAAATGAATAAGAAATACTAAAACTAATGCAAATAATATAGTAAATTTTCAGATTAATTCAAGAATATTTTCAGATCTGATCAATGGACAGAAGTCTTTGCTTTGAAAGGGAAGAGTGTAAAGAGTGGTTTGTAATATTTCACCAGTTGTGTCAGTCAGCTGCAGAAAAAACGTTTTTTACATTCCTTAAATAACATCTAAAAAAATTAGTTTTACCGACTAATTTAATGTTTAGGAACATATTTCTTAATAGAAATTATCTCCGTTTTTCCTCTTGTAAACTTTTTGATTTAGAATAATAATGGTTGATTAGTAAATCTTTAAAGGGTACTTCTAGTCACGTGTTCACTCTTCTACCGTTAGCGTAATTTCAGGCGACTCTTCATTCTTGTGAATCAAAGATGGAAAGTCACTTGAAATTACGCACCAAGTCCTTTTAAAATTCAAAACTCATAATAAAAGAATCGTATGCCCTGTAAACTACGACCCTTCTAATCACTTTTTTGCATCTTGCATAAATCGACTAATAGCTAGACACGGAAACTACAAAAAATAAATCAATTTTTAGCTGGAAACACAAGAATACCTTAATCATGCTTTGCTCTGACAAAAGTTAACATTGGGAATCATTAACTTAAAATTACAGTGCCTTTATATCAATTATAAAGACTTACTTCGTCTCTTCATTGTCTCTAACCTTGATATACAATATTTACAAGATCTTTAATCCTTCAGAGCGATCATGGGTCCTTGAATCTTTCAGAGCGATCATTAGCCCTTAATCCTTCAGAGTGATCATTGGCCCTTCAATCCTTCACGTGATCATTGGTCCTTTATTCCTTCAAATCATTGGTCCTTTAATCCTTCAGAGCGATCATTGGCCCTTTAATCCTTCAGAGGAATCATTGGCCCTATAATCCTTCAAAGTGATCATTGATTCTCAAATCCTTCAGAGTGATCATTGGCCCTTCAATCCTTCAGAGTGAGCATTGGTCCTTTAATCCTTCAGAGCGATCATTGGCCCTTCAATCCTGCAGAGTGATCATTGGCCCTTAAATTCATCAAAGCGATAATTGGCCCTTTAATCCTTCAAAGCGATCATTGGCCCTTCAATCCTTCAGAGTGATCATTGGCCCTATAATCCTTCAAAGTGATCATTGGTCCTCTAATCCTTCAGTGATCATAAGCCCTATAATCCTCCAAAGCGATCATTGGCCCTTCAATCCTTCAGAGTGATCATTGGTCCTTTAATCCTTAAAATCATTGGTCCTTTAATCCTTCAGAGCGATCATTGGCCCTTTAATATTTCAGAGTGGTCATAAGCCCCTTAATCCTTCAGAGCGATCATTGGTCCTTTAATCCTTTAGAGTGATCATTGGCCCTTTAATCCTTCAGAGTGATCATTGGTCATTCAATCCTTCAGAGTGATCATTCGCCCTTCAATCCTTCACGAGTGATCATTGGTCCTTTAATCCTTCAGAGTGGTCATAAGCCCTTTAATCCTTCAGAGTGATCATAGTTCATAGCTCTGAAGGGTTATAGGACCAATGATCACTCCGAAGGATTAACCTTCGGAGTGATCATTGGTCCTATAACCCTTCAGAGCTATCATTGGCCCTTCAATCCTTCAGAGCTTTCATTGGTCTTTTAATCCTTCAGAGTGATCTTACGCCTTTTATCCTTCAGAGTGATCATAGGTCCTTTAATCCTTCAGAGCTATCATTGGCCCTTTAATCCTTCAGAGTGATCATTGGTCCTTTAATCCTTCAGAGTGATCATTGACCCTTCAGAGCGATAATTGGCCCTTTAATCCTTCAGAGTGATCATAAGCCCTTTAATACTCCAGAGCGATCATTGGCCCTTCATTCCTTCAGAGTGATCATTGGTCCTTTCCTCCTTAAAATCATTGGTCCTTTAATCCATCAGAGCGATCATTATCCCCTTATTTAAATATTCCATAAATCGACTAGTCACAAATAAATCTGATTAATTTTCAGCTGGATAATCAAGGTACTAATGCAAGGAAAGTTATTTCAGAGGTGTACGCATTTTTTGTACTGTAGTGTACAGTCTTTGACGGAAAAGTANTCGGATACTAACACATTCTGGTTTACAAATTCCGCCCAGAGAGAACTGGTTTCAATATGTACGTAGAGTATACACAACCGCAAATAACTTTCCTTGCATTATAATCTTGTGGAAAATACTGTTTTTTGAACAAACAAAAGTAACCAGGTCAACGTTTGTGAATCTAACTGAAGGGGAACTTGATAATTACCAGGCAGTCCCTTATAATCCATTATTAAAACTTAGCTCTATCGTCTTAACCATTAGTGTAAAAAAACTAAACAATATAATCTCTATTAAAGCACATTTATTCAATTAAAATAATAGTGTAGGATCTAGGCCTGAGGTTTACAATTAATCAAATCTTGGGAGCCCGGGTTCAATCTAAACAAGTTAAAACCGGTTTTAAACCCAACTACATTGTACAGTATATGGAGACACGGTGGGTAGAAATGCGGGAAATACTTTAATATAAATTTTCATGAGTATTTAAAAATATTGTACTTAAAGCCTGATTAGGCCGCATTAGGTGAACTACAAGTTCAGTAATTAGGCGGTGTGCATTATAAAAAGCTGTGCACAGGTATATAAGCAAAAATGTAAAAATTTTGATTATCATTATAAACGGCTTAAATCAGCCCCGTCGGAAGGATCTTTGAACTTTTCCATTTATTTTTAAAAACGTAGCAAAGTCTGAAAGACACCTATAACGGACCTTTGGAGTTCCTAATTTTCGGTTTTTGGCTTCTCAAACAACGGTGCACGAACATTGACAACGCGGCGCCATTAATAAAGTAATTTAAAAACATGGGAAACTGACGGGAAAATATGGCGGGAAATTCAGCTGAAACAAAATGGAGGAGGTGGGGGCGGGCTCGTTCGTGCACCGAAATGGTTTGTGCTCTAATATTATATCTAATCACCGTTTGATTATGTTGTAGAACTATTGATACAGATTTGTACAGATCATAATTTTATGTAAAACAACTTGAATAAAATTATTAAAATATTCCGGTGTCGTCAGTTTTCTACTTTTTCTCTTCCTAAAATAGAAAAATCTATTATTTTTCATCTTGTTAGAGATTGTTAATGATTCATTAGAAATATTAAAAATATATTATGGTCGAGGAGAAAATGAAGGGGCAACAAAATTAACAAAAATAAAAGTTTTTGTTAATGGGGGATGCAAACCTTTGATTCCTCTACCTCTTTTTCCTTTTCAGATTCTTTAGTTTTTTCCTTGGAATCCTGGCAGCGTGGAAACAGTAAGATTGTTAAAAATACACCAACTTTAGGGTTAACAGGGGTATTTCTATATTTTCTAAAATAACCACC
Organism: Eurytemora carolleeae; assembly: GCF_000591075.1. Lineage (NCBI taxonomy): Eukaryota > Metazoa > Arthropoda > Copepoda > Calanoida > Temoridae > Eurytemora > Eurytemora carolleeae. The sequence goes on from NW_019397091.1 coordinate 16,626, forward strand.
CCAGCCCTCGATATTAGGGTTGTTAACGTAGAAAAATAAGAGGCTATTTACTAAACTACGGAACTTAATGTGAAAATAAATAAATGGATAAAAAGTATCCAATTGTGATTTTTAATTCCCCCCCCCCCATGTTAATATGATTTTCAATCCCCCAACCCTCATTTTAAAATGATTTTTCAAGAAGGGGAGAATATTTTTTGAACGAAAAAATCCTCCGGAATAATTTGAAACGAGAATAAAATATTCACCTTTTCTTCTTTGTCCTTTTCCTCCTTCTTCTCATCTGCCTTCTCCTTCTCGTCCTCCTTCTTCTCCTCCTTCTCGCTGGACTTCTCCTCCTTCTTCTTCTCTTCAACCTTCTCCTCAACCTTCTCGGGCTCAGCAGGGACAGGCTGTAAAAATATTAATTTAAAAAACCACATTAATCAATGATAAATGGTTTTTCTTGTCCAACGAATTTTTTTTTGTTGAAACATTTCATAAAAACCAGTGCTTAGGATCCATTTAATTTTGATGCATACACTTAGATTTACCAATGAAGTATTTAAATGATAACTGTCCTATGTTAAGTCAGAATTTAATTTCATTATATGAAGAGATAAACATGTTAGAAATATAAAAGAAATTACTGTAGTGCTTAGGATCCATTTAATTTTGATGCGGATCCGGATCCTGGATCGGCACTGGAAAAAAATGGATCCGGATCCAGGTAATTTCTTTAAGATTTACTGAATTTTTTTAACAAAGCAGAATTTTCAAATTTGTTGTCTTATTTTTGTCTTATTATATTTCTATGCTAAAACTTGATGACCATTCAGAAATCAGGAAACTTTATTAATATCTCTTTATTAAATAGTTTAGAAATGGGTTGAGAATAAAAAAGTTTTTATTTTGCAGTTTTTGGTTGATCCCCTTGGATCCGGATCCAGGAAGCCAAAATCTTACGAATCCAACAGATCCGGCCGGATGCTAAGCACTGAATTAAAAAGAATGAAAAAATGAAGAAAATTTAAGCGTGAAAGGTTTTTAATACAGGTTTATTCTATAACATTTCCATTGTGGAAGGAAAAGTAGATGAGAAAACAAAAGTTTTAAAAAAGAAAATAAAAATATTTTCCTGTCGAAGTTTGATAATCTTCGAACGAAAAGAGAAAAGTATAAATGAAGGCTGAGAGAAATCTAAGCTAGAAAATGAAATCAAAGGGCCTGTTAACTATTTTGATGAGTGTCATTTCTCAACTTTAAAGCAGTGCTTAGAATCCGGATCTGCTGGATCCGCAAGATTTGGCTTCCTGGATCCTGATCCGGATCTAAAGGATAAAATAACAACCAAAAATTCTAAAAAATTTACTCTTAAAGTCAAAATCTGAACTATTGAAAAAAGTGAGATTATCAACATTTCCTGATTTCTGAATGGTTTATCAAGTTTTAGCATAAAAATATAATAAGGCAAAAAATTTGAAATTTATGCTTGGATCCGGATCAATTTTAAATGGATCCTAAGCACTGCTTTAAAGGAATTGTAGACGGAATGATGATTGATAAAGAAAACATTATTTTCCACGAGATAAAATAACAAATTTCTTTATAGCAAAAAATAGTTTTTTCTAAACCACTGACTGGTGTGCTACTACTATTAAGTAATATCAAAATTATATTTTTCTATTTTTTTTAGCTTGACAAAATTTATTAATGTCCGAACAAGATTTAGTTTGCGGAAACCTTCGAGGGATTTCTTGAAGGTTAACTGATGACAGGGTCAAATTGCATTTTTAAATTTACCTTTGGGATATGAGGGTTCAAATCCATCTCTTCTCCGGTAGCGTTGGCCCAGTGCTCTCCCCAACATCTAAACACAGGAATATTTAAATTTCTAATTTAAAAAAATTCTTAATTTAAAAAACAAAATATTAATTTCATGAAATGTTCACTTTTTGTTTCTTTTTCGTCTTCCAGGTTTATTTTGTAAATTCAAGAATAGTGTCTTGAAACAAATAACAGTAAATAAAAGGTTAATTCCAATTTTTTTTTTTAATATACGATTTAAGACGGAGCTTGAATTTATTTAATTCGTACAAAGGTTTCTGTGGCTTTAATAATAGGATCCGAGGAAAGTTGAACCAATAAGTTTTTTTCTTCTTCATTTTTGCCTTCTATCTCGTTCAATTTTGTGGAAGTCAAGAAATCTCATATCTTGTAATCAGAAACCAATTTAAAAAATGGCAAAAATATTTTAAAATTTAGAAAAATGTTCCATCTCAAAAAAATACACCTGACAAATCTTGTTATGAAAGGATTACTAACCGGAGCTAGGTGACTGAATACGATAAGGTCAAGTAGAGAAGGTTCATCTCCAAACATAAACTTCTTCTCCCCTAGTAGGTCGGAGAGAACCTTGATGTCTCCCTTCCCCATAGTGTCCATCTCCTCGTTGGTGCTGGCGCCGAATCCCTGGGCCTTTACCCTCCTCAATCCCTGGATAGATAGATTGTTATGTAGATAGATATATAGATAGTTAGATAGAAAGGTAGATATATAGATAGATAGGTAGATATATAGATATATTCATAGAAGTGAGAATAATTAGTTTGTTGTTGACATTTTTGCATCCTGATCAGGTGTATCAACCCCTGGGGGCCATGTCATATACCACAAAAAAACAAGATCATCTGACTAGAATTTTTTTATTATTCATCCGGCTGTCAAATTAATTCTAGGATAAATATTAAATTGTATGACTAAGTGTATCCTATCTCTTATCAATTTACAATTTAAGTAAAAATATCAACTGATAACATAATTGATTGCAATTACATATTTTTCTTAATACTACAAATTTAACTATTCAATTCCAATTCAAGAACAAATGAAATATAAAGATTAAAAAATTGAGTTTAAATCTCTCATATGCCGATGTCATGAATTTCATCACACTTTTAGAATTCAAAAGCAATGTTTCGAAACTTTTCGCTATTAATTTTTGTATTTTGGTTGGGCATTAGAAATTATCTATCTCTCGAAGAAAGAAATTGATAGTTTGAAAGGAAGACGACATTTGCGATAAAATAACCTTTTTTAGCGTTTTCCCAATTATTAATACATTTTAGAGCTGTAAGTGGATATAATTATGTTTAAAAATTAATTTTAAAGTCTGAAATTAAAAAAAAAACACAGGGGACAGGCTCTCAATGCAGGACACAGGGATAAAAGGAACTATTAGTTAAAAAATGTTACCTTTCGTAGGAATGAGTGCTTGAAATAGAAGTTAAGAAGAGCAGCAGGAAGTTTGCTACCAACAGCTGCTGCCAGATCCATCTTGTATCCCTTCAGCATGTTGTTGATGTCCCTGCAGTTCCAGTGTACCTTAGCCCTGAACACAAAACCCATTAAAAATGCGCAAAAAATATGGCGGATTTTATCAGTTCAAAATGGCGGACCCAGTTAGAGAAAATGGCGGATTTTTAAAAATTAGGAATGGCGACTTTCCTTTAAAATACAAACATTTCATATTACAATAGGATTTTATTCAAACTGTCGGACTTCTTTTGACATTCAACCTAGACCAGGAAAACTATGACAAGAACATCAAGACTTGAGGAATGTCCTGGCCCGGAAAGCCTGGAATAAAATATGCGTAAGTTTGACCTAGCCCTCAGCCAATCTCTGACCACTGGGCCTACGGCTGTGACGCATTCATTGCGTATCGTAAATATACACACTTGTATATACAATATATACGCATTGAAAATGACTCTGTTGACTTAGTAAATAATATATTTGTGTTTCAAGGTTGAACTCTACTTTTACTTTTCAACTAGCGGACCAAACCAAACTGTATACCAACAACATTACCCCCACCCCC
>NW_019397091.1:20901-25748 GCF_000591075.1 Eurytemora carolleeae
CTCAAATTCTTAAAGCTTATCTTAATCAATTTCCATTAAAAGTCTAAATAAAGGAAAACCCTAAAAGAAAAACTAAACAAAGAAAAGATAAAAGACTGATATTAAAAACCTCTGAAAAAGAAAAAAAAGAGTATCTGAACGAAGCCGAATTAAGCCAAGGAAGGAAGATCCAACAAATAAATGTTCGAATCGATTTTCCGCTGGCATTGACCTCATTCCGAAGAAAGTAAAAACTGCAAGGGCAACTCCCTACTTTCCAACCAACCACTGTAGTCCCGACCCGTCCCAACAAAAAATTCCTTTGTTAATAAAAATTAGATCGACTTCTAGAGTTTTTAGATACAACAAAAGATTTCCTAGACAGTTTTGCTTTTTAAGTGTTTAAGATAGAAAAATAACATTTAAAAAAGCAGTTTATTGTTAAGTTTGCATCGCAAAAATCAATTTTAAAATTTTAAAAAATTTGTTTTAACCGAAAATTAATTTTAATCTTATAAAAAAATTTCGATGTTTCAATCTTTTATCTATGAACCAGGAAGAGTGAATGCAGTGGCTTGAGTTGGTCAGGCATCAATGAATTTAAGAATGAATGATATATAAATATCAGGTTGGAAATGAAACAAATGAACTGAGTAATATAAAAAACATGTTTGGAGATGGATGAGTATACTTTTCTTCCAAAAAAAATTTATGGTTTTATTTTCTGAATTAAAATATAAATAAGGAAAAAGATTTAAAAGAATGGAAAAGAAATGTTGGTCCAACTTTTCATTAAATGGCTTTGATTGGATAAATAAATGAATTACAGAAAAAGAACGAACGGATAGAATGAATATATGGATTAATTACGGTGAATGAATGAAAGGAAGAATGAATGAATGAATGAATGACAAGAACAACCAAAGCACTGACAAATGACATGTCTAACCTTGAAAGAATTCAAACTTTAATCTTATTTGGAAGAATAACACCGAATACATCGAGCTCAACGCCGTTTATAATTAAATAAAATTATAAACGGCGTAAAATAAAACAGAACAGAGCTGAAAACTTTAGAATGGGATATTCTTAATCCCGATCGATTAATTAATCTGGAGATTAATAACAAGAGAAAAGGCATTTTTTAATCTCGAGATTAAGAAAGAGAGTGGATCAAGCATTAATCCCGATATCCACCATTCAAAAGTTTCCAGCTCTGAGCTTTTTTTATATTCAAAATCATTGAAATCTACGAAATGTAAATGAAAGAATATTGAAAAAGACAAAATCATAAAGGAAAATTCTAACATTCTCGAACTAAAATATTCATTTTCCTTCAATTGCATTGATTGTTTCATCGACTATATTTACATCATGCGCGTTCCAGGGTTAAATTACGCATAAAGTAAGCGCGCAGCGCACGTTTGACCATATAACCAGCTGATAAGCACAGCAGGCTAATTGGAAACATTCAGTGAAATCTCAGTGCTGAGGACGCGCTTTAAAATGGATGCTTTTTATACAAATAAATTCACGCGCAAAGAATAAGCGCGTTCCGACAATGCGCGTGGAATGTATAAAGGGTGTGGCAAATTCTTTTGTAAAGAATCTCTAAATTTCGACTTAAATTTAAAATTTTGAATTCAGGTTTAGGGGGCCGCAGGGTATCCCTGTTAGAATGCCATTCAGCATACGCAATATCTACGCAATATTAAATAATGAATACACATTTAGTACGCAACAAACCGTAATTTATCCCCCACTCCCACCTATTTACATCACACCCTAAAATCCTTAACTTTTTATAACAAAACGAACCAAATTCCCACGCAAACAAATTAACGCAAGATAAAATGTACATATATATATTCAGCTGTTTAACACGGATATTTTTTGTGTATATAGATCCCATACACAACGGTAGCATTTAAACCAGTATCTGAGCAACATCGAGGAAGATTTCGTTTTTTTTCTATTTTAAAAACGTGTTAAATTCTGATCGCTTCAGACTGGATCATGTATGTTTAAAGGCACGGTTTAGGATCGGACAGGATAACTAAAAAGTACGTCTACATGCAATGGTTAAAATTGAGCAAGTACCATCCCTCAATGCAAATTTAACATAAATTTGGCAAATATGGTAAAATGCATCAGGGTCAAAATAGCACGTTGATTCATACAGGGTGTCCCACATCATATTAAATCATATATAGCTTTAAATTAAGATTTAAGGGATGGATCTGGAAATAAATAAATCGATATGACCAGGAACGCCCTGTAGAGGGGGGGGGGTAATATAACATCAGGCTAACCTTCGACTGGGTTGGAAACAAAATTGCCAGAAACATTTTGCTCAAGTCACATTTTTGTTTAATTTTTTTTTCCACAGGAGGAGGGGGAGGGGGGTCCTTTTCCTCTAAAAAATATTAAATTTAAAGAGCTACCCCCTCCCCCAGGTTCTAGAGCACCCCCTCCCCATGGTTCAGCCACCCCCTCCCTCAGGTTCCGTCAGGATTAAATCCTGCCTCAAGCATTCTATTTCAAGGCAACCTGCGAACTGTAGACAGTGTAGACGCTGGACCCTAATTACAGAGAGTGCAGTCTCTTCAACAGTAAAAAAGTACCTCCTCCCCTTTACCCATTAGACAGGGTGCCAGAGGTGATATGTATAAGCTACTGGTCTTATCGCTAAATAAGAATAATAGATTTATTTATGAAAGGTTGTCTAAAGTCTAGAAACCATCATTGTTCCATAATTAAAAATAAATATTCTTAATATTCTCGGCTAGCTCAAATCAACAGAAAATTACGCCAAATTAAACATTTTTTTGACTTGAGAATGAATTTAACTATAATTTACACCCAATTCAACATTAAAATTAAGGAGTCATTCCTGCAAAACAATGCAGTAATTCATTTAAATATGAACTTAAATTTCCAAGTATAAAACCTTAATGGTATGACTCAAATGACTCACTCACAAGAGAAACCGTCCTCACTCCGTGAATCATAGTTCTATTTTAAACTCGCGAAATTCGATTCCTCAGAAAAATGAAAACCTTTTAAACAATATCAAATATCAAACAATGAATATTAAAAAAAACAGACCTCAACATTTTTATTTTTTAAATCGAAAATTTTAAGAATTTAAATTCTACCACTTGAAACCATTTTGACACAATTATTCTTGTAAACGCATTAATATTTCTGACATGAACATTTTAAAACAAATTCCAGGAATCTTTTTTTAGGGTGTTATTAAAGTAAAAAAGTATTAAATCTGACAAATGGGGGGAGGGGGGGAATAACCAATGAAATGAAAATTTAAAGGGTATAAATATAATTAAAAAAACTAACCAGTGGAAGTGGTTTTCAACCATGGAGATCATAGCGTACTGTACATTCTTCTGCTCAGCGGTCAGTTCCATCGGCATACTCTTCTCGAACTTAGCGGCCAACCTGCAGTACAATAAGGTTAAACAACCTGCAGTACAATTAGGCTAAACAACCCGCAGTACAATTAGGTTAAACAACCTGCAGTATAATTAGGTTAAACAACCTGCAGTACAATTAGGTTGAACAACCTGCAGTACAATAAGGTGATATAAAGGAACTGCTCGGAAAGTTCAATCAGAAATCAGAATATTTTTCATCTCGGGATCTACGGGTTAACAATTAGTTCCTCTTTAATATCCCATGATGGTCAAATCACATATTTTTAAAAAATGTATTTATTTTCAAGGATCGGACACTTAAAATAATATTGAAAGGACTAGGATTTCGAGGTGGTTCGGACGAGAAAATGATGAGAATGTGGTTCGGACTAGAGATTGATGTGGTTGGCCTTCCTCCCGTCGTAGGAGTGTAAAGGGGTAAAATGCCTATTCGTTTTTTCTCCAAAATCTTCGAATATCATTTTAATTATTTTTGTTTCTCGGATCTCACTTTTTATTTCAAGTATTTATGTGCAAAACAATAAACAAGAAAAAAAATGTTAAAAGTTACGTTTTTTAGAGAAACCTTCAGGTTCTTTGCTTAATATGAAAATTTGGAGCAAACCCTAGAGAAAACCAATACGATAAGAGGAATATTTATTTAGGTTTAGGAATCAATATCTGATTTGACATGCGGTTCAGGGTTTGGTCGATTTACTGGTAGATATCTAGAATACTAGGTTGATATCAGAGGAGAGTAAAAATAAAGGAACTAAAAAAATTGTTTTCCACTAGAACAAAAAAATGACAAAAGAGGATAGATAGAATAGAAGATATGTTTTTTCAACCTTGACAAATAATTAATTCTGACTATTATTCTTTGTTTCTTGTATGCAGACAATCCCCCATTTGAAAATAATCAATTTTCAAAATGAGAAACATAGATAGTGCACTCTTTCTTGATCAGACATAAAATTTGACAAGTTCATGACAGACATGAGCTATATTGACATAACATCTTTCAATAGATGTGAACTAAATTGACAAGTTGACATAAAATTTAACTAGTTTATGACAGACATGAGCTATATTGACATAACATCTTTCAATGAGTGTGAACTAAATTGACAAGTTGACATAAAATTTAACAACATGAAGACATGAAATCTGATTGAATAAAGAAGAAAAGGAACATATACATCTTAAGCAACAGACAAAATTTTTTGAAGACATGAATGTTTATATTAGATGTTCATACAAACATGAACCAACATGAGACATGCAGACATGAAATCTGACAGAAATTAGACGAACATTATTTAGCCATTGACATGAAATATGTCAGAAACCTGGTCTTATTAAACGTTACTGCAGGAGCATAGTAATTAGTAGGATGCGTGCATATTACTAATAATACTCTTGACAGGAGGGGGG
>NW_019397091.1:25979-26920 GCF_000591075.1 Eurytemora carolleeae
GGGGGGGGGGGGGTATGATTTAATACGGACTGTCGGGACCCCTTCCCAAGTATCGGAACCAATTTTTTAGAGATTTAAAGTAAATAGCATTGTTACAAAAAATAATTTTTGGAGACAATTTTCAGTAAGAAAACAAAAACAAACTAATCAGTAATCATTCTTGCTTAGACGAAGGTACTGCGTTTGTAAGTTCAACATGTCACTCTTTACGTAAAGACTTTATATACGTTTATAGTTTCATTGCTATGCTCTTAAAAATGAACAATGTATACAAAGTCATGTTTAATATGAATGCAAATATTCAGTAAAATTATTTTGAATCCTAAACTACACGCAACTTTTCCCAGATAGACAGAAGGATAGATAGATAGAAGGATAGATAGATAGAAGGATAGATAGATAGAAGGATAGATAGATGATAGGGGTGTCCTTCAAATATGTTTCTTTCTGACTTCTTCCTTTTTCCTTTATACCCCGACAATTCTACAATTCATCTACTCAACAAACTGATTTTTATTTGAGTAATTATATTAACAAATAAACACCCCCTTTTATTTCTACTCCTAAAAACTGGTAGAAAAAAAATATTTTTATGAAATTAATATTTCTTGAAATATTAATCTGTCTCTTGGTATCTTATATTTTTTTCATGTCTTTTAATCCCATATATGTAGGTATCTATAATGCATTTTTCTCCACTAAGTTTTAAAACGTATGAACAGAGTCATGGAAATAATTTAAATATTTTATCTTTAAAATCTATAAAGATTGTATTTTACATACATACTGAGATACAAACTATAATCTTATCGATGTAATGAATCTTTATCTGAATATATCTATAATGTTTGTATATATCTATGTATCTATTTTTAGTATTGAAGTGCGAAATATGGCTCGATCAGCAGAATCTGTCTGCCGGTGCCCCCACCCCATCCATT
>NW_019397091.1:27449-28547 GCF_000591075.1 Eurytemora carolleeae
TTGACCCTCTCCAGACGTGAAAATGCCCGGGAAAATGCCTAATGAAGCCTTGATATCAAAAAAAGATAAGGCTAATGATAACATCGGACAGAGCTCACACAAATCTGGAGAATATTTAGGAAAATGTTAAAAATATCAAATCATTAAAATAAAACTTTTGGCACGAGACCAAAACACACAGAAAACAGGTTTCTTAATATTTAAGTATTAATTGTTTAAAATTTAGGGAATTGATAAAATATTTAGTGTGTTAAGAGAATGTTAATTCTATTTAGAGATTAGCATGTCTGATTCACAGCAGCTTTGTCTGAAAATTGACCCCTTTCTCCAAGAATGTAATGCAAGGAAAGTTAATTACAGTGCGCATACTCTGCGTACATATTGAAACCAGTTTTCTCTGGGCGAAATTTGTAAACAAGAATAGATGCATCAGTGTTCGTTTTGTATCCGAGGAGGTTAAAGCATTGAATTTAGATAAGTTTAATAATTCACATAATAGTTTCCTATGACCAGAATATTTCACTGATTATTTATGTGAAAAATGGATCCCATATCAGGCTTCGACATCAGTCTTGTGTTTACATTACCGCCCAGTGACAGTACACTGCAGTACAAAAGATGCGTGCACCTCTGAATAAACTTTCCTTGCATTAAATCCTTGTATTTCTCTAAAAATATATGCCTTTCTGTTTCGGAAACAATTGAGGAAACTGTAGGAATCCAATACTTTTTAAGCCAGAAAAACGAGGATATCTTCTGCATTGATGATCAGATTAAAAACTGTGAATTGAACACACCCCTCTTTAAATGGAGGGTACCTTAAAATTACACTACAGTCCCTTTAAGTATTATTACACCACAGTCCCTTTAAGTATTATTACACTACAGTCCCTTTAAGTATTATTTTAACAATTATTATCTTAAACCTGTATCTCCTGCAGTTAACAACTATTAGGACTTTAAAAAATTCATAAATAAACAAAAGATAAGATTTTACGCCTGAAAATGCGTACGATACAAAATCCATGTAAAACGCAATGCGTCCGACAGTTAGACAGCACTTTACAATGAAATAAAATGTCAAGAGGGGGGGGGGGG
>NW_019397091.1:28872-31810 GCF_000591075.1 Eurytemora carolleeae
AGGGGGGGTTCAAAAATCGTTCTCTAGGAATATACCCATATAATTATTAATAACGCCTTAATGAACAATATAATAATTAGACATCTGACATGTTAGAACCATGCAATAACATAACTGGCTACTTAAGGACATATGTAATTGTAACCTTAACGGAAAAAGACCATGAAATATTTTTTATGTTCGGGGCAAAAATAAATCAAAATTTTAGACAAAAACTAAAAACCTTATTCTAATTTACCATGATTAACTGTCAAAAATTGAATATGAGCCAAAAAAAGGGATAAAAATAACTAAATTTAATAATTATGATTCATAAATTTACATGATTGCCAGTTATTTGTTTAATATATAAAATTATTTTAAACAAACAAATAGACTGAAAACATCATTTAATGACAGATAAAAAAAATTTAAAAGTTTAAAACAAAAAAATAATGACGAAATAAAAGAAAAGATGAAATGAATAAATACCTGCTGAACTGATACAGATAAACAGTATCAGGTTCAAAATCTTGTTTAAAAACAGGGAACCTTTTAGCCTTCTCAACCTGTTCACCCCATTAATTCAGAAATTCAAAACAAAAATGATTTTATCTTTAATTTAAAATAGAATTTCGATAAATTAAATAATTCTGAAATAATTTCCTTTTCTTTAGGCGCTGGCTTCTCCTTCTCCTCTTTCTTTTCCTCGTCTTTTTTCTCCTCCAGCTGCGCTGCGGCCTCCTTCTCCTCCTCAGCAATAACCTCTTTGTCGGTTTTCACCACCTCCTCGATTTTGTTATCCTGGACAGGAGTCTCAACAACGGTTTCTCCGGCCATTTTTGTAGACTTGTTATTAAACTTTTCTGAGATTTAAATCGATCTGCACTTTCCGCCGGTTAATGGAGAACTGGTCCTAGACAGAATTCACCGACGCCGGTAGATTCACAAGTCAAATCAGGATCCGTACAAACATTAGATCTTTCATCAGATATCAACGAAAATTTAATTTGCAAAAATGATAAATTTGAACCTTTTATGTTGGTAAAATTTGAAAATTTGAAATTTAATTAATTTCAGAAAATCCTCGAAAATTGTTTAAATTTGACGCAAATAATTTGACCGAGGAGCGGAGCGTTGGTTGGTTAGGAGGGGCGTTGGCTGCACGGGGAGTAAATATAGAGGGGGTTAACAGTCAGGGGGTGGAGTAAAGGAAAGCCACAAGGGTAGTTTTACAGAGACATCTAGCGGAGGAAATATTTATTTTGTTTTACAATCACAAAGACAAAGAGCTTTGAGAATCTGTCCGTCGAATTTCAGGACAGGATTTTAACGGAGAATTTTAAGAAAAAAATAAATATTGGACAGGTCTTTACACAATACACATTACAAGAAGTTGAAATAGAATCAGGCGCATAGGGGCGTAAATAAGGATTCTTTAGGGGCGGGGATAAATTTTTAAAATGTGGCGCGAGAAGCGAATTTTTTAACCCCCCCCCTCTAGAAAAATATCATAATGTATATCAAATTATTGGTTTTAGTTGGGTTTGATTTGCATTTTCCACTCATTCTGGCATTTACAAACTCTATCAAATAAAGGCTTCATTTCCTATCTTTCAGCTTTCACCATGTTTTATATCCTTCATTGACTTCATTATAGTCATTCATTTTACATTAGCTACAAAGATCTGTAAAAAAACTGAATTTATTTTAAGTAACATAAAAAAAGGTTTTACTCTAAGAGGAAAAAGATGCAGTTACTTTTTTAAATCTTTAGAAAAGCTCTGCAAAACGTTAAAAATTTATTGTCTTTGTTTATATTCTAATTTCAAGAGGCGCAACTAGCACTTTTGCTAAGGGTGGGGGGCAAAATATTATTTTGTAATGGTCTGGGGGAGGGGTTGTGGGGCCCCCCATTTTGAAAATTTTTTCAAAATAAAAGTGCAATTTTAAGGGTTTGTTGTCGAAAAAAGGAAATTTTCAGTTGTTTGGCTGTGTTCAATTCAAATTATTCTCATCTAGTTTTTTTTTAAATTTATACTTTCAACCACTGTAAAATTAATGATATGAGTCAATCAATTCTTTTCACGTGTGCGCGGAGCGCCAAAGAAAATTTGTTAAGTACCTTGTTTAATTACAGATATAAGTCCAACGTAACATTTTCTGTTCATTTTCAATGTAGATGATTAAAATTATATATGTATTTTGATTTTTTTTTCTTCAGAATATAAAAATGATTGTTTCTAATCGAGTTTATCAAGATTAAACAAATGTTTTATTATTTTGATTACAGTGATAATCTGACTCTTGTACATAATTCATCATTTCCCTTGATGTTTCTGCTCTATAAATTTTATTTATAAATAAATTTGGCTTGTCTGTCTGTCAGTTTGTTTGCTTGTATAAACGTCAAAACACCTTCACCGATTGGGCCCACATTTTTGTGGCAACTCACATGACCTCAGAGAACGTTATTGGTGGATCGAAGTAGACGAATTGCATGGAAAAAATGTCAACATTTCTTATTTCGTTGAAATGCACCAGTTTTAACAGAAAAACCCGCGAAAATTTAAGAACGGTTAAGAATGCCGACTTTCAGAGCAAAAACGAAGGACTAAAAGCAGACGAGCAGATAAGTTGTTTACGTTTGCTGTATGAGAAACTATGATTAAAAATAATCAATGTTAAAAAAGAGAAACATGGATATCTCACTAATTCTTACTATGCTTTTAAAGGGACCAATTTGAATTGGACATTCTTCTCTTTAGATGGAGGGTCATTTGAAATTACGCTTACAGTCCCTTTGTTAAAGTTTATCTGAATCTATTTAAAATAAAACCCAGCATGAAAAGTTTCGTAGAAAAATATATCTTCTTTTTCCCAATGCGGTATATTTTTCCCATTGCTGAATCTTTTTTAAAGAAAAACGTGCATCTGGGCGTTTTTTGACCCCCACCCC
>NW_019397091.1:32040-147724 GCF_000591075.1 Eurytemora carolleeae
CCCTGTATAATGATTCTGGTCCTCTTATTGGCTATGACTGGATAAAATTGATTTTAATCTTAAGTATTTTTTTTACATATTTGTCTTAATCATTTTAAATCTAATTTAAAAACGTCACCATCTGTGTTTTTTTTAATGTGGTCAACAGCTCTGGGCTTTTAAAAAGGTAGTCAATCCATCGTGTTTTCAAAATGTGCTCAATATTGCATGACAAAAATTATTGAAAATTAGCGAGTTTATCAAGATTAAACACATGTTTTCTTATTTTGATTTCACGCTTAATAAAAGTCTATAGATTTTATTTATAAAAAAATTTGGCTTGTCTGTCTGTCAGTTAGTTTGCTTGTATAAACGTCAACACACCTTAACCGATTGGGCCCACATGACATCAGGGAACGTTATTGGTGGATCAAAGTACAAATTCTACCGGAAAAAAATGTCAACATTTCTTATTTTTTTCAAAATGCACCAGTTTTAACAGAAAAATCCGCGAAAATTTGACAACTGTTAAGAATGCCGTGTTTCAGAGCAGCAGCGAAGGACTGAAAGCAGACGAGTAGATAAGTTAGTTTCGTTTGCTATATGAGAAACTATGATTAAAAATAATCAATGTTAAAAAAGAGAAACATGGATATCTCACTAATTCTTACTATGCTTTTAAAGGGACCGATTTAAATTGGAAATTCTTCTCTTTAGATGGAGAGTCATTTGAAATTACGCCTACAGTCCCTTTGTTAAAGTTTATCTGAATCTATTTGAAATTACGCCTACAGACCCTTTGTTAAAGTTTATCTGAATCTATTTGAAATTACGTCTACAGTCCCTTTGTTAAAGTTTATCTGAATCTATTTGCAATTACGTCTACAGTCCCTTTGTTAAAGTTTATCTGAATCTATTTGAAATAAATCCCGGCATGAAAAGTTTCGTAGAAAAATATATCTTCATTTTTCCCAAGGCGGTATATTTTTTCCATTACTGAATCTTTTTTAAAGAAAAACGTGCATCTGGGCGTTTTTTGCCCCCCCCCCCTACCCCCCTGGCCCTTAAATTTCTATTCTTTTATGTAAAGTCTACATTTCCCCTTTGAAGTTCACTGTATAGTCCCGATTCAAGGACTATATATTATAATGTATCCATCCTTCTCCCCAATTGTAGACGCATGGTGGCCCCCCCCTTTTGATGGGGGTTGCGGGAAGACTTGCAAAACACTTGCACAATGCATATATACAGGGTCACCCACAAGAGATAAAACTGAAAATATAATTCCAGTGAGAAAATGTAAGGAAGCAGACAGAAAAATTCTGTAAAATTGTCTCTGAAATCTCATGCGTTGGGGGGTAACCAATAACCATGTAGCTATAATTGNTTTAGATGAAAGAGAAAAAGGTGAAGAACAATTTTGAACTACTTTTTTGGAAAAAATCATCCCTTTTAAAATGGAGGCAATCTCATTTTTTTACCTTCCAATCCTGATTTTAACCTTTTACCAAAAATCCCAGTAGGAGGGGAGCAGGGCCCCCGTGGAATGCTCAGGCGGTGGCAAGAGGACTAATGCCCTCCACCTTTGTACACTATTGTTTGTATCATACCCTGGCTTAGAGGTTGTTTTTAAAAATTACTATTTTTCATTTCGTTTACAGATAAAACATACATTACAAATACAGCAAAAAGAAAAAAAAATCGTCCAGTAATTTTTCAAAAGTCAAAACTGTACATTTGCGAAACTATGTCATACTAGCTTGGAGAGCTTGGAAGCTAAGAGTTGTTCAGGTTATTGCTCCCGCCTTTTACCCGCGCTTGGTCGAAAACTACGATTTTAGCTACTTTTTCCTTTAAAATCTCAAAAACAAATTAAAGACATTCCCGTGGTTTTCCCGAGTTCTCCCATAAAAGTTTGAGACAAATCAGTCCAGGGGTTCATAAGTTATGATCAGACAAACAAACAGAGATAACAACTTTATATAAATATAATGGATAATCCTGCAAAAAGACCAAGAAACCAAGTTCAGGAGGAATTTACGGATATTCTCTGTTTATTCTCCATTTGCTCTGATGTTCGATCCAAAGTCATTACTCATGAACCCCTGAACCGATTTGCCTCAGATTTTGATTTTGGAACCACGAGTGTTCTTTGTGTAGTTAAAAATTCAAAGTTAATTGGGTTGACTTTTTAAGAACATTTTTAACTATATCCCAATGTATCCTTATTAACTAAGTATCCATCTATCTATCCCCTGTATCCTAATGTATCCCTATATTAACTAAGTATCCATCTATCCCTTGTATCCCAATGTATCCCTAGTAACTAAGTATCTGTCTATCCCTTGTATCTATCTATCTATCCCAATGAGTTTGAAGAAACAAGTTTCTCTGGTTTCCGTTTAAAGATAAACTTGGTTAGTTGAAGGTAGAACTTCAAACAATTCAATTTATTATATTTATATATTAAAGATAAACTTGGTTAGTTGAAGGTAGAACTTCAAACAATTCAATTTATTATATTTATATATTAAAGAAATTTCTTCCTTAAAGTGACTGTAGACGTATCTTCTAGTGAACCATGGAACCTAAATATGGGATAAATATCATAGTTTTTCTATTTTAAAACGGGCTGCAATTTAATTGCAGATTTGTATGAGTGGCACTTAGATTCACAATGGTACTCTCTGAATGTTCGTCTGATCAAGAATGAGTAATTGATGTATTTCCTACTATCTAGTATTGTTGGAGGATCATAAACAATATTTCCTACTATCTAGTATTGTTGGAGGATCATAAACAATATTTCCTACTATCTAGTATTGTTGGAGGATCATAAACAATATTTCCTACTATCTAGTATTGTTGGAGGATCATAAACAATATTTCCTACTATCTAGTATTGTTGGAGGATCATAAACAATATTTCCTACTATCTAGTATTGTTGGAGGATCATAAACAATATTTCCTACTATCTAGTATTGTTGGAGGATCATAAACAATATTTCCTACTATCTAGTATTGTTGGAGGATCATAAACAATATTTCCTACTATCTAGTATTGTTGGAGGATCATAAACAATATTTCCTACTATCTAGTATTGTTGGAGGATCATAAACAATATTTCCTACTATCTAGTATTGTTGGAGGATCATAAACAATATTTCCTACTATCTAGTATTGTTGGAGGATCATAAACAATATTTCCTACTATCTAGTATTGTTGGAGGATCATAAACAATATTTCCTACTATCTAGTATTGTTGGAGGATCATAAACAATATTTCCTACTATCTAGTATTGTTGGAGGATCATAAACAATATTTCCTACTATCTAGTATTGTTGGAGGATCATAAACAATATTTCCTACTATCTAGTATTGTTGGAGGATCATAAACAATATTTCCTACTATCTAGTATTGTTGGAGGATCATAAACAATATTTCCTACTATCTAGTATTGTTGGAGGATCATAAACAATATTTCCTACTATCTAGTATTGTTGGAGGATCATAAACAATATTTCCTACTATCTAGTATTGTTGGAGGATCATAAACAATATTTCCTACTATCTAGTATTGTTGGAGGATCATAAACAATATTTCCTACTATCTAGTATTGTTGGAGGATCATAAACAATATTTCCTACTATCTAGTATTGTTGGAGGATCATAAACAATATTTCCTACTATCTAGTATTGTTGGAGGATCATAAACAATATTTCCTNTAGTTTGTGAGGTTAGTTTGTGAGGTTAGTTTGTGAGGTTAGTTTGTGAGGTTAGTTTGTGAGGCTAGTTTGTGGGTTCCACAGTATAGTTGTTGAGAGACCAATTTCTGAATCGAGTCCTGAATTTCCAACTGGTGTATCAGATGGATCTGCTTCAAATCCTGGCGCTATGTTTCTATACTTCCCCGGAGCAGTTCAAGGCTCCTAATTTACAGGCTTCTTCCATTCTCCTTATTCCAGTGCATGCAGGTTTTCACTAGACTGCCTCCTTTCAATCTTGGATTTTCTACACGCTTCAGAAATCTAAGTTTGGCTGTAACCTCACTAAACATTTAGTTCCAAGCTTAAATATTAGAAAATTTCCTACATAACATAAAATTCAAGCTAAAATCACTCGATTTTATTCCAAACTTCTGAAAATTTCTATGCAAGGGGGCTCTGCCCCCTGCATCCCCCCGCCTCCTTCACTGTGCGTTTCACTCGGTGCTTCGGAGTCCTTACTACAACACCCCTCTTTGCCTGGAAAATCCTGGTTACGGGCCTGTGTAACAAAAATGATAGGAGGGGGGGGTTTCCAAAAACCGTTCTTTAGGAAATTACAAAAAAACTATCAAATAATAAAAGTGCGAATCTTAATTCTATTTCTTGTAGAATTCTTGATTGATTGATAAATTGTTTAATCGATCGATAGATTTTTTTCTTTGATTGATGATTGATTGATTGTTTATTTGATTGATTAATTAATATTAGGCTTGAGTCAGGCCCCTGTATTGTTGGCGATGAACATTCAAACCCTGAACTTATGCAGGTTTTATTTTAGTTTCAACTTTTGTTTTTCCATTTTTTCTATTTTGTTGTTTCTTTTCCATTTTCTTTTCATTTTTTGTTGTTTCTTTTCCTAACATTTTTCGTTTTTTACTCATTTTGTTTTCCCCTAATTTTTGTCCTTTTTTCTAATTTTAGTTTTTTTCCACTTTCATTCCTTTTTTTCACTTTTTTCTCCTATCTTTTCTGTTAATTTTTTCTTTATTTCCTTTTTCCCCCATTTGTTTTCGTTTCTTATCTTGTTCTTTTTTCTGTTGTATTTTAACCTACTTTTTTTTCTCACTTTTTTTACTTCTGATTTTTTAAAGTTTTTTTCGTGAATTTTCATTTTTAACCTTCCCTCTTTTTCCTTGAATTTTTTACCCAATTTTATTCTCTGTTGTAGGACCTGTTTCTCGGTTTTAATGTTTGTATTTTTTTCAGTACCTCGGCGCAGTGAAGAAACAGGAAACTGGACAACAATTTCCGGTAGGATATGTCTGTGTGTCCGACTCTTCCTTTTTTATTATTCTTTTTTCTCTCATATTCTAGAATTTAGACTTTTAAAATCTTTGTAATTTCAAGTGGCCCTCTAGGGACATGCCCGATTCACATCTAGGTACCCTTTTTTCAATTCGTTTAATTCTGATAATTATTTTCCATCGTTTTTTTAAGCAGAAATGCGCACGTCACTAACATTTTAGGGATTAAAAGGATGATCAGACAAAGCTTAAAATGGTACCGTTGTGAGTTGGACATGTTGTTCTTTTTAATGTATTGGCACTTGAAATTACAGTCATTTCGAATCTCCAGTTGTACTAGTAGTTTGAATATCACAGAACACAATTGCAGTCTTTTAATATTTAAAATGTTTTCTAGGTTTGGGAGACTTCCCTTCTTCCCAGGGAGGTTCTAGATAAGCTTGAGCACAAGGAACACATTCTAAACTTTTATTTCATGTTTTTATTTATCAAATTTTTTTAATGCAACATTCCAAACTTTCTGATCCTTTTGTTTACAAAAGCTTAAGTATTATCTATCTATATCTAACTGTACTAGTAGGCTTGTTTTTTTGTTTCTATTTCCTATCATAACTCAGGAACGAGCCCCTTAACCGATTTTCCTCAAATTTTGGTGGGGGAACTCGGAAGAACCACATGAATGTTCTTAAGTTTTCAGTTGAATAGGTTTTGACTTATATACAGAAAACTTAGTTTCTAGGCACAGCTTGGTTCCCAAGTTAGTTCACTGTTATTTAAAGCTAATAGCAACTAATTTACAGTGCTAAAATATACATATAAAGGGCTACAGAAAAGCATAATTGAGTTAAAATGGTAAAGTCAAAACCCAAGGCGTTGCGACACTTCAAAGTCAAACAAATTGATAAGACTTTTTGTCAGCAGGCTGAATCTATGTGAATATTTTGTAATGTAGTAAACTCGGGTTGTCTGTACGTTTGTATGTCCGATCATAACTTATGAGCACTAGACCGATTTGCCTCAATTTTGATTAAGAATCTCTATGCTAGGTTTGAATGTTGAAAGTCCAGGGATATAGTGTTGTGCAGACTACAGGGATTGGACAAACTTGTGTTTTTGTTCTCAACAAACCTCTTGATTGACGAAATTGATGGATCTATTTAGAATAATCAATCAATCGATTAATTCTGAAATCAATGAATCAATGAATACATATGAAATATCAATGCATCAATGAATCAATGAATCATTAAATCAATAAAATATGAATGAATCAATGAATCAATGAATCATTAAATCAATAAAATATGAATGAATCAATGTATTATTAAATCAATGAAATCGAAGAATCAAATATCAATGAATCAATTAACGAATAAATTCATGAATCAATGAAACGATGAATCAATGAATGAATGAATCAATCAATCGATGAATCAATAACTCAACTACTCAATGAATCAGTAAATAAATGAATCAATAAATCAAAACAAAAAAATTAACAAATCAATGAATCAATAAATCAATTAATCAATGAACCAACGAATAAACAAATCAATGTAATTATAAATTGATAAATTGATCCATAATGTTTTCAAACATGATAAAATTTTTCAGAAAATATGGTTGTCATGATTGTAAAAGAGCTGGAACTGGAGAAGGAGAAACATCTCGACTCTGTCATCTATAAGCTGGACAAGAACGAATTCCTGCGCTTCAGGAAGGCCGTTGAACCGTGCAATTAAGATTAAAAAACAGGATTGGTCCAACACTGCTGGGCAGTAAAGTCCGATTGTTTACTAACTATCCTATCAAGGGAGAGTTCTTCAGGAAAGAAAGAAAAATATTCAAAATGGCCGCCTTTAAAACTGTTATTTAAAATGGCCGCCTTCAAAATTGGTTTTTAAAAAATGCCCGCATGTGAAGACTTATTAGCTGGAAATTTACTTGAAATTTACTTGTTTTATTATGTTTCATGTCCAAACGTTCAAATCGTTTTTTGTATAATCTGATCGAAATCTAGTTTTTATACATAATTGCTAATTTTTAACTTTGTTACTTAATTCTTATAATTTGTCTAAAACTAAATAATTTATAGATTTGTGAGTTTTTCATTTTATTTTTCCAAACTGTAGAAAATAATCTTAAAACATTTTCTTTCTTATTTAAGGGAGACTTTTTACGAATTGAAGTGGGAGTACAGGAATTGCATTTTTTATCATATAATAAAAAAATCAATATTATTTTTAATGATTCTTGTAAAATTATTGAAAGAGCAAACATTTTTCTCATATTTAAAACTTTTTTCGCGAAAGATTTCTCTTTATTTGACTTGTTGTAGGTGAATATATGAATTTAAAGATTTTTAAATTTTAAAAAAATCTTGTCTTAACAATTGTGACAGTTTCGTCACCTAGAGAGGAGAATATTGAGAAGTTGGAAGAGTTGGCTCTGTACAGAATTAACAAGATTTAAGAATAATTATCTTTATTGATTTGCAATTTTGAATAGTTCTGTGAATGATTCAACTTCATATTTTTCTGATGTCAAAGGCGAGTAAACTTAATCATTTAGTCATCTAGTCATCTAGTCAGTTAGTCATTTAGTCATCTAGTCATCTAGTCATTTAGTCATTTAGTCATTTAGTCATCTAGTCATCTAGTCATCAAGTCATTTAATCATTTAGTCATCTAGTCATCTAGTCATTTAGTCATTTAGTCATTTAGTCATCTAGTCATCTAGTCATCAAGTCATTTAGTCATTTAGTCATTTAGTCATTTAGTCATCTAGTCATTTAATCATTTAGTCATCTAGTCATCTAGTCATTTAATCATTTAGTCATTTAGTCATTTAGTCATCTAGTCATTTAATCATTTAGTCATTTAGTCATTTAGTCATTTAGTCATTTAGTCATTTGGTCATTTAGTCATCTAGTCATCTAGTCATTTAGTCATTTAGTCATCTAGTCATTTAGTCATTTAGTTATTTAGTCATCTAGTCATCTAGTCATTTAGTCATTTAGTCATTTAGTCATCATCTAGTCATTTAGTCATCTAGTCATTTAATCATTTAGTCATCTAGTCATCTAGTCATTTAATCATTTAGTCATCTAGTCATTTAATCATTTATTCATTTATTCATNTATTCATCCTTTCATCTATTTATCCTTTCATCTATTCGTCTATTCGTCTATTCATCTAATTCACTATCATTTATTCATTCTTTCATTAATTTATTATTTTTTTCATTCGTTTATTCATTCTTTCATTCATTCATTAATAATTTTATTCATCTTTTCACTCATTTATTTATTTAATAATATATTCTGTTTTCAGTTCTTGTTCCTGGTTCTTATATATTCTACTATACAACTTCTGGTAAAACGTATTTAAAAAAATATTAATTACAAAAGTGTGAAAAAGATAATATTTTTATTGTCGCTTAGTAAGCCTAAAATATGGGTCACTATATTTAAACAGTTAAAGCATTTTAAAATTTTTGAAAAGGATTTCCAAAATTGTTAAAAGTTTTTATAATAAATTTTAAATATTAGGTTTGATGTTATAAAAAAAAAATTCAGATAGCTATGATTTATTTATTTATGATTAATAAGCCCCACAAACCCATAAATAATCAAAAATCATAATTGTATTTATTTATTGCAATTACACGTGCCCTTGTGATTTCTTTTGATATTCTTCATCCAAAAATTCTTTATTTCCCCAAATTCACAAAAATTGTATAATAATTTCTGATATCAAATCATTTTGAAAAAAAATCTGATAAAGTGGAATGTGGTAGTTTCAAGTTTATAAAGTGGAATGCATCCACAACCACACAATTAATCTCCTGAGATTTCTAAATTTAAAATTTTCCATGCAATGCCCGATTTACATTACAATGGTACCTTAATCAAGCAAAGAACTCCGTGTGTTTATCTCTAAAATGGGGTTCAAATTGTCTTATAACTGGAGTAAACGCTAACCTACAGCTGTGAACTCAATACAGCTAATGTTACACATATTCTCTTATAAATTCAGAATATTAGGTGTCTAATGCGGTTTTGATAAATAAGAATGTCTATGTTAATATTTCTGATCTAAAAGCAGCTTTCTAACAAAGTGCATGTTCAACAATTACAAGCAAGTCTAGATAAATCCAGATTTATAGGATAACGTTGTGAATCAGCTATGCTACTCTATAAATGGAGGGTCAATTTAAATCACGCCTACAGTCCCCTTAATTAGAATTACAGTGACAAAAAATTAAGGAATATGTAATAAAAAGAGTAAAAAAGTTGATGATTAAAATAAAATAAAGATCAAAATAACTTTGAAAATCGTTGGCTGCCGATAGAGTCTAGTCCAGAGGTTGAGGAAGGAATGAGGAGGGTAAGAGAAAGAGTAGCTCAGGTAGAGAGCCAGGGGCGGCTGGTGTGCAGAACACGTGTTGTACCTTGCCGCGTACCGCAACTAAGGTACAAGGAAAGGAACAGAGGCTGGTACAGAAGTCGTCTTCAATTTGTTTACCCAACCTGGACAATTCTTGTCAGTAGCCTAAACAACAATTAATGGCCTATAGTGACCCTTTATTCATAGATTGGTAAGTCTGATTCAGAACGGTACCATTTTAAACATTGTCTGATCAAGTATTATTATTAGATATACAAGTTAAGAAATTTTAAAACAATAATTCAAAAGGTACAGTTGTTAATTGGGGATATCCCTCTTTTTAAAAATAGGGTCACTTAGAATTACGACAATTGTCCCTGTAGGACTTAAGGGAGTGTACGGCTAGACATGGTAGTTGAGCTGACTAGCTGAGATAGCAGTAGTGTAGAGAAACTTCTTAGGATTCATTTGAAAATTTGATTTTAAGAATAGGGTTGTTAAAAATTATTCAATGACGACCAGGAAAAATGAAAAAACAATGCACCCTAAAAAATGTCAAATAGGTCTCAAATGAATCCTAATTTCTCAACAATGCTGCATTCTCAGCTCAACTACCATGTCTAGTTAGACATTCCCTTTAAACATAAACAAATCTAAAAGAAACAGTGGGTTCTGTTTTAATTTCCCTTTAAACATAAACAAATCTAAAAGAAACAGTGGGTTCTGTTTTAATTGTTGAAACATTATAAATATATAATATATTTAGATGCAAGGGAAAGGTTGTTCCGTTGGATTCTGTTGTTTGTCAGACGGTTCTATCAAAACTTTTAGGTAATATACAAAATTCATGCAAAAATTATGCAAAATTGATGCAAAATTAATGCAAATTTGACGCAAAATTGATACAAAATTTATGCAAATTTGACGCAAAATTGATACAAAATTTATAAAAAATTTATTCAAAATCGATTCAAAATTGATACAATTTATGCAAAATTGAAACTAAATTGATAAAAAATTGATACAATGTTGACACAAAATTGGCACAAAATTGATTCAAAATTGATTCAAAATTGATTCAGAATTGATGGAAAAATGATGCAAAATTGATGCAAAACTTATGCAAAACTGATACAAAATTGATGCAAAATTGATGCAAAATTGATGCAAAATTGATGCAAAATCGATGCAAAATTGATGCAAAATTGATGCAAAACTGATACAAAATTGATACAAAATTCATACAAAATTTATACAAAATTCATCCAATAATTGAGACAAAATTGATAAAAAATTGATTCAAAATTGATTCAAAATTGATGCAAAATTGATGCAAAATTGATGCAAAATTGATACAAATTTGATACAAAATCCAAACAAAATCGATAAAAAAGATATAAAATTGATAAAAAAAATGATGCAAAATGAATGCAAAATTGATCAAAACGAATGCAAAAGTGATTCATAAGTGATCAAAAGTGACACATCATGGATCAAAATTGATGCAAAATCGATGCATAATTGATATATAATTGAAACAAAATTTATGCAAAGTTCATGCAAAATTCATGCAAAAGTTGCTTGAGTAAAAATAATGAAAGATTATTCAAAATTATCAAAAATTGTGAAAAATTAGTTGGAATTTATTTGATTTGAAATTTTGAAATTTTTATCTGCAACAAGATTGATATAATAAACAAACTAACATAGTTTAAAGAATTATAATCGAAAGTAATACAGTTTTGTTAATGCTTATAGGTCCTCTGGAGGTGTGGAAGGATAGGCTTATTGTTGCAAAAGAATGTGGATACAATATGATACATTTTACACCTATACAGGTATAAAACAAGATGGGATGGTATGGGAAAGGATAGGGACAGGGACAGGACAGGACAGGACAGGACAGGACAGGACAGGACAGGACAGGACAGGACAGGACAGGACAGGACAGGACAGGACAGGACAGGACAGGACAGGACAGGGGACAGGGACAGGGACAGGGCAAGGGACAGGGACAGGGACAGGGACAGGGACAGGGACAGGACAGGACAGGACAGGCCAAGATGAATGCAAAACTCTGAACTATTAAAGTGTCTTGGTGCATCTAACTCAGCTTACTCTCTCTCCAACCATCTTGAGCTAAATCCTCTCTTCTCTAGTTCAACCAATCCTGCAACACTGGACCAGGTTTAATATTAATCATTTTATCATTTATTCTTTTATTTTATTACTATTTGGCCTATGTTACCCCAAGAGTACCCATGGATTCCCTAAACAAATTTCAACTCATTCGGTTCAGCCGTTTTGCCAGCTTTAGCCAACATATATTTACATATACAAACAAATATGTATATACTAGTCGAAGTGCCCGGCGTTGCCCGTGGAATTTTTTAGAGTCGAATTTTGAAAAATAAAATTTTATATTTGAATAAAAAATTTCCATCGGAAGGTTGGTAATTAACCCTCATGACACTAATTACTCCATCAGAGGGATCATATATATATATATATATATATATATTTTATGGTTTGAAAAATAAAATTTTATTTTGAGGTTTGGGAAATAATTATATCATGGGATATTCTTACCCTGAACGAGAATATTGACGTGGCGTGTAAAACCCAGGGAGTTCGGCAGGAGAGAACTGATTTCCAGGTAGTTATTAATTACCGAGATTTCCAGGTAAATATCCATTTCCGAGATTTCAAGGTAGTCATTTATTTCCAAGGTATCCAGGTAGTTATTATTTCCGAGATTTCCAAGTAGTAGTAATTTCCGAGGTTTCTAGGTGGTTATTTTTTTTTTTCCAGATTCCTAGATTTCCAGGTAGAAATCCTTTTATAAATTTCCAGGTAGAAATCCTTTCATAGATTTTCAGGTAAATATCCATTTCCGAGATTTCCAGATAGTAATCATTTCAAAGATCATTTCCTAGATTTTCGGGTTGTAATCCTTTCATAGATTTCCAGGAGGAAATTTTTTTCGGGATTTCCAGGTAGAAATCCTTTCCTAGATATCCAGGTAATAATCCTTTCCTAGATTTCCAAGTAGTAATTATTTTCGAGATTTCCAGGTTGAAATTCTTTTCGGGATTTCCAGGTAGAAATCCTTCCCTGATTTCCAAGTAATACTTCTGTCCGGGATTTCCAGGTAGAAATTCTTTCCTAGGTTTCCAGAGTTAGTAATCCTTTCCGTGATTTTCAGGAAGTAATCGTTTTCAGAATTTCCTAGTAGTGATTACATTTTTTAGATTTCCTGGTATTGCTTCTTTTCATTGATATCTGCAAAGACATATTATTCCTTAACTTTAAAGTTTTTGGTTCATGGTTCACAAAATAGAATTTTTTTCAACAAAACACCTTGATATCATTGTTTAGCCTACTTTGTAGAAAAGTTTTCCTTGGACTGAAAGTTTGCTCCTCGTCCAACACCTTATCATCAAGAAAGTTTAAAAGTAAAGTTTTCTATCGGAATGACTGATAGCTTTAGTGGAATTTCTAAATATAAAAGAAGTAATTCAGCATTTGCCAATTTTCCCTATATTTTTGCAACCTGATGATATAAACCTTTTATATTTCAAACTTAGGTTATTTGGACTAATAGAATATATGGTTAGTAATATCCAAGGTTGCAAAGATAAAGAGATGAGAAAAATAAAAAATAAATTTCATTCTTAATCAATTAATCAATAAAATGGGTTTAAAGGAATATATTTTTTGATAAATTTTTTAATGGAGTTAAGCAAAGTCAGAAAGTAATGAACAAAAATCATAAGTGCAAACGATTTAAAATATCTAAAAATATTATGTTTAAAAAATTTTCTTTTTTCCTCTAATATTTTCCAAAGAAATTATAGTTTGCTTCCAAAAAAAAGAATTAACAGAATGCAATCTTCGTGAATTTTATTTTAATATTTTAAAAATGAATTAACGCCTATTCAGTATTCTTAGATTTAAAAAAAAATCAATAATCTTGATAAAATCTATTAAACCACTTTTGTTCATTTATACAATATACATTTTGTAGGGACAGCAGTACAGGTTTAGTCCTCTAAACACCACGTACAGTATAGTTGGAGATGATGGGGTTCTACATCTTGATTTAGGATTCTATTTCAGGTCCATTCTTGCAAACACAAGTTTAAAATTAAGTTTCGTTAATCTTTACCCACTAAAATTTAAAAAATTTCCATTTAACAAAATTTGTTGGAGCACCGGAGCAAAGTTCAACTTACTAATACAAGACTTCAAATTTTTATGAATGATAGTTAGATAAAATTTGATGACTGAAGCGGGAAGCCACAAATTTTTACAATTTTTATGAAATGGAAATTTTACATTTCTGAGAGTGTAGTGTTTCCATTTGCACCGTATTATTGGGACTAGAGAAACGTAATTTCAAGTAGACCTCCATTCAAAGATCCATATTAGTAGCTATTAGGAAGATATCGTTCTTGTTTTTTATCTAAAAAAGTGTTGAATTCTGCCAATTTTTGTCTTTATATCTGCAGGCTTACAGCATTATTCTATAAATTGCAATTCACCTAAAATTGTAATTTTTATAAAATTATGTTAAAAGTTTAAATTTTCTAGAAACAATTTAAAACTTTGATGAAAAAAATGATTTTCTGGCAATATCAAAACTTACCGCTTATTGGTTAAATTTTTCAGGAACGCTACGGTGAGGACGGATAGTAAGATGTGGCAATATCCTTGCATTGAAAGATTGGAGTGTGAGGTATTTTTTAACTTATGAAAGGTTTTATCAAATCTTTTGATGTCTATCTGCAAATTTTTATCCGAGAGCTATTTTCAGACGGTTTAGCTTAAAATCATTTCTCAAATACCTGTCAATTTTTCTATTTAAAAATGTTGAAAGCACAATAAATAAACTTCTGAGATATAATTCTGATTTAGCTACATATCCCCCTCATACTCTTCCCTTGCCTATTGGACAAAACACCTCTAATCGTATGAGTTTCATTTTGGCTTGTTTTCAGGCTCAGTCTCCTCCTGCTAAGATTACTGTGATGAGCCTGCTTCTCGTATTTGGTTTGGTGGGAGCTGTTCTGCTCACATGTATGTTTGTCTGTGGTAGCATTGTCTGGTGTCTCAAGCGAGATCGAGCCTACGGAGTTCGACCTTACACCGGCAGGTAGGCAAGATGGGCCGCCTGTAAACAAGATGGCACCTCGCTTGTAAACCAGATGGCGTTCTCTGTAATCAAGATGGCGCACCTTGTAAACAAGATGGCACCCCTTTAAAAAGATTATGCCCTCTGTAAACAAGGTGGCGTCCCTGTAAATAAAATATATTGTGCCACCAGTAAACAAGAAGGTGCAATCTCTTAACAAGATGCCACTCTCTGTAAACAAGATGGTACCCCTTGTAAACAAGATGCGAGGTGCCCTTTAAAACAAGCAATGGCGAGGGGATACAGAAATAAATCTAGGGGGGGGGGGCGAATTTAGCGCGAAGCTCAAAAATATTTGCCACCCCCCCCCCCATAGTAGCTCATAGGGGGGGGGCAAATGGTACACATACAGTTCAATTACCTTGCAAGTGCTATACTTTATCTCTCCTTTAAACTAAACTAGCAGAAAAAAAGCATTGTTTGTAAAAAATCAACATTTTATTGTACTGTTATGTGTTAGTAATAATTACTATTCAAACTAGAGATAGTAAAAAAACACTTTTGAAAATGAAAAACTCAACTTAAACTTAAATAAAGCTCTTCGTTCATTTATATGTTTGCTATGGGTGGCCAAACGGCTGAATCAAATCGGCTAAATTTTAGTGAGGAAACTCATGGATACCCTTGGGGATGACATAAGCTAAATAAGTTAAATGTTTTAAAATTTAATTTGATTTTCGATATTCCACGGGAAACTCGGCGGTGCAATTAATTAAGTAGATTAAATCCAAATTGTTTTACTTCGCTATCCCTGATAGCGCTCATCCGATAAGGATGAATAATGAATATGTATTTGAGATAGATTTTTTATTTGGACTTCTGTCTGACTAAAAAGTGTAAAAGCTCTGAGTTCCTGTATAAGCCCTTGAAAACAATAATAAAATGGTACCCTCTGCAAACAAGGTGGCACCCCGCATCATTGGTAAACAAGATGGCACCCCGCATCATTGGTAAACAAGGTGGCACCCCGCATCATTGGTAAACAAGATGGCACCCCGCATCATTGGTAAACAAGATGGCACCCCGCATCATTGGTAAACAAGATGGCGCATGTCCAATAAATATAACAATAGGATGCCACTGGATTTTTGAACGTCAAATTTGCGCTTAAACTCAGGATTCACAGATCTTTAAAAAATTTTATATGTCTCAAATGAATCCTAAAAAAGATTTCCACAACACTGCATGCTCAGTTCAACTACCTTACATAGCCGGTTTGTCCCTTTAATGTGTTTCTGCAACTGGGAAATTATTTTATTTCTTTGCAAAATCATTATTATGCCATTATAAACACAATATTCAAGACAAAAGTCTCCAATTACCATTGAGATCATCTCCGTAAAGGTTGAGGTCGTCTTTACCATCTCATCCTTGGTGCAGGTAACCCTTTTCAACTTGAAATAAGTTTCTGATTTCAGATTTGTGGAGGAGAGGCCAGATTCTGCTGATTCTCAATTCTGAGATCTGAGTCCTGGGTTTATATTGTTTTAATAAAAGTGTAACCTTATTCGTATTCTGCTTCTCTATCCTTTCTAATCTATTTATAGTACAGTGTGTGCTAGTAAACATGAAAATCAAAGACGACCAAAAAACCTACACCTCAGGCCGAATTTAAGAATTTAAGCCGCGGCTCAATTATGGTTGGTTGGTTCCACTTAAAATTGCATTAAAATTTTTCTGATTTAACCTGGCGCTAAATTGAAACCGGTTTTTGGCAGATTTAAGCAGCGGCTCAAATTCATTACATTCGGACAAAAGTCTCTGATATTGAAAAAATTAAAACTACCCTAAAACTTTACTTTGCATAAAATATACTGCAAAGTATCTCTTTACATTACAAACTCAATATTCTAATTGGGCATCTTTCAATTTTATGTTTAGTGGAATACACGTGCTTTATATTCATCGACAACATGATGCATGTTTGCCACCTATATTTTCTTTTTAAAGTTTTTCTCAAACTGAAGCGAATTTTAACGTTTGCCTCAAAATATTATTCTCTCACTTTAAGTGAGCATCCATCTCATCACAACGGGTTCAGTTCCCTTTAAAGTTTGCAGATAAAGTCGTTTATCTACTTTCTTCGTTTATCTATCATGTGAACAGCATGGGGCATCATGGTTCTGAACGAATGATATTTTCGAGAAAGAACGAAATTTTTCGTGAACGTTCAGAAAAAAAAGTGAGAAAACGAATGAAATAGATGGAAAATGAACGCTAATTTTGAAAACAAACGAAAGCAAATTTGTTTGAACGATTGAAAAAAATGAACGAAATGGATCGTACAAGAACGATAAAAGAACGAAAAGAAAAGAAACCGAATGGGCCCATCTCTAATCATGTAAAGTGTCAAATTCTCATTTGTTTTCTTATTTTCTTCGCAGTTTAAATGTTACAGAGAGACCACGATTGAAGTTATTTTTTTTTAGTTTTAAAATTAAGAATATCTCATATTCATCGTTGTTCATGCAAAGGTTGTGAATCGGATATTAAATATTAAAATTGCATCACAGTACCTAAATTCGGTCAAAAAAGGAAGCAACAATCAAAGATAACTTTACAAACAGTTTTATTAAGTTTATGACGGTGGATTATTGTGATACGTTGTAACGTTTGTAACGTTTCTGAACACTTTTATTTAGAATTCTGCTCATTTTATTTTTACCTTTTTTTTATAAATTTTCATTAACAAGTTGTTTGATTTATAGAATTTTAGTGCAAAGTTTCAGAAATTAATTTGAATTAAGTTTGTTTAGAATTACCATTAGTAACACATACGTTTACACACATTTATAACTTTTAACTATCTAAAAGTCAGAAAGAGTTTAAACCATCTATATAATTTCGTAAAATATTGCATTTAAATGTTATTTTGATTTTTTTTTATCACAATAAAGTAAGATTCATACTTTGTTGTGACTCTTCCCAAATTTATTTTGTTTTCTCAAAATGATTTTTTTATTTATCATCGAATCTTGGATTTGAAAACCATGAAATATTTATGCAAGAAGCAACAAAGAATGCAAATAAATTACTGTTTGTTTTTCAAAGTTTAGAGAAAGAAATACACTTTCATTGTGAAAATGTTATTTAAAGTTTCTATATAAAAATGACAGACACATTATTGTACATTTATTCTATGTATTTAATGACATTAATTATTAATTAATTAATTATTATAATAAACTGTGCAAAAAATCATACTTGTCGAATAAATATTTAAATTAAATGATCAGTGTCCGAACTTAATGAATTTAAGACGCGTCTCAAATCCACCAAAAACCGGTTTCAATTGAGTGCCGGCCTTAATCTTGAAAAATTAATACAATTTGAGCCACGGCTTAAATTTAAGCCGTGACTCAAATTCTTTAAATTCGGCCTCAGTTTTACTTTTACAGGATTTAAATATAAATAAATCTTGACAATCTTGTAGCGAGACATGTGTAGATTTCCTGTTAGTTTTATTGTGAATTTATAATTCGAAATTTAAAAGTTTTCAGAAATAAAATGTAACTTAATTTAACATAAATTTTTCCGAACCCAGTTTAAATAATTTGATTGGGTAACAAAAAGAAATTAAAATTTGTGGGTGAATCTCCTTTTTATATATCAATTTTTTTGGTTCAAATACATTCCATTTAATTGGGCTTTTTTTGAACAGACAGACAAACAAAACACAGCTAGCAGATATAGATAGATATCTAGATATAGAACAAATATTTATATCCGGCATGACTCAATATGTGTGTACCCGGCCGGTATTAGGCATAGAATCTCTTTTACGAGGCATAGACCCAACCCGAATTTATAGATCTAAATTATTATTCATGATTTGAAATATCAAAAGTCTGCACTGTGACATTAAGTAAATTTGACAGATATGTAAGTTAATTAAATGTATTGAGTCTTTGGCACAAACTCTGATTGTTTTTATCCATTTATCTTTGCAACCAAATGTCGTACTTTTAGATATTTCAAATTATGAATTCTGTTCGATTAAATATCACAGCTTGAAAAATCAAAGGTTTACACCATCAGGTTGCAAATATATAGGGATTAGATAATTTGAGTTTGTTGTAAAGACTTAATTCCGATAAAGATTCAAGAGAAGCAATTTTGTGCAACTCTTCAAAATGGTATTTTTCAATAATTTTTGGAATATTTCTTTTGTACTCCAATGGCCCAATAAAACCGCAAAACTTTTTTTTTCTCTTATAATATTGGATTACAGAATCAC
Source organism: Eurytemora carolleeae (assembly GCF_000591075.1). NCBI lineage: Eukaryota > Metazoa > Arthropoda > Copepoda > Calanoida > Temoridae > Eurytemora > Eurytemora carolleeae. The sequence goes on from NW_019397091.1 coordinate 50,857, forward strand.
AGAAAATTTGCAAAATTGTCATAAGAAAATTTTCAATTTTCAGTTCTGGTCTAATTTTTAAGGAAAAGTTGTTTTTTTTATAAATGGCTCCTCAGTTTTCAACAGAACAGCGTATATTTATAACTTTAGAATATACTGAGAAGAAAGGAATCAAAGGATTTAAGAACTTTTCCTTATAAACTAGACCAGAACTGAAAATTGCGAATTTTTTTATTACAATTTTGCAAATTTTCTGAGATGCTGTGATTAAATCTTTATGAAACTTTAGAATTTGATGGAAATAATATATATATACACATTTTTGCTTTTCTGAACTTTTAATTTTGAGGAAAAAAAGGTTCGCGGATGTTTTTTTAGGCTACTAAAAAAAGGATTCCAAAAATAATTGAAAAAAATACCATACAGGAGAGTTGCACAAAAAAGGTACAATATCGCACCAGAGACGCAGCTAATCACACTTTTTTTACTCTTCCTGTACATTTACAGACTCACTGTACTTTTAACAAGGACCTCTAGTTTACCGTGATCCTGTACATTTACAGACTCACTGGACTTTCAACCAGGACCTCTAGTTTACCGTGATCCTGTAGATTTACAGACTCACTTGACTTTCAACCAGGACCTCTAGTTTACCGTGATCCTGTACATTTACAGACTCACTGGACTTTTAACCAAGACCTCTAGCTTACCGTGATCCTGTACATTTACAGACTTACTGGACTTTCAACCAGGACCTATAGTTTACCGTGATCCTGTACATTTACAGACTCACTGGACTTTTTACCGTGATCCTGTACATTTACAGACTTACTGGACTTTCAACCAGGACCTATAGTTTACCGTGATCCTGTACATTTACAGACTCACTGGACTTTCAACCAGGACCTCTAGTTTACCGTGATCCTGTACATTTACAGGCTCACTGGGACTTTTAACCAGGACCTCTAGTTTACCGTGATCCTGTACATTTACAGACTCACTGGGACTTTTAACCAGGACTTCTAGTTTACCGTGATCCTGTACATTTACAGACTCACTGGGACTTTTAACCAGGACCTCTAGTTTACCGTGATCCTGTACATTTACAGACTCACTGGACTTTTAACCAGGACCTCTAGTTTACCGTGATCCTGTACATTTACAAACTCACTGGGACGTTTAACCAGGACCTCTAGTTTACCGTGATCCTTTACATTTACAGACTCACTGGGACTTTTAACCAGGACCACTAGTTTACCGTGATCCTGTACATTTACAGACTCACTGGACTTTCAACCAGGACCTCTAGATTACCGTGATCCTGTACATTTACAGGCTCACTGGGACTTTTAACCAGGACCTCTAGTTTACCGTGATCCTGTACATTTACAGACTCACCGGGTTTTTTAACCAGGACCTATAGTTTACCGTGAGATAGGCTAAGTCGTGTTTCCCATTAAGTAAAAATTGGTCATAATGATGGTTTCAGCTTGAGGATAAAACTTTTGTTTTGGATATCAATTATCACTTAGCTTCGATATCCAGTGTATAAACTCTATTTAATAAAGAATAAACTCTTTATATCAGGGAAAGTCTTTAAGTCTGAGGTTTAGCCTTTTTATAACGACTTTAAGAAAGTTTTAAACCATTGTTTTGTTTCAAGTTTTCTAAATATAACTTTTCTACTTGAATTTGTACACTTTGAACTCCCTTTCAGGCTGAAAGGGACTGAAAAAATTCATACCGAGAGATTCTTTTAATTCCTCTCTATATATTCTATTCTCTATGTGTCTCACCCTTTTATCAAAAGTCGGAAGGAACACAAAAAAATAGATATAAAATAAAAAATAATGAGAGGATAAAGGTTAAAACGTTCCCCACTATAGTTTCAGTAGAAGTAAATATTTCCATTTACTGATAGCGCCAATTGATGGATTCATACCTCTGATTGGATAGTAAGATAGATAGAAAGATAGATGTTACCGCTATACTATTTCTATTGGTTCAGAATAGACAACAAACACATGACTGAACCCTGATTGGATCAGGCGCTAATGGACTTGTCATACATGAGTGTTCCATTTTGAAGACCACTTAGAATTATTCCTTTTGGAAACTCAGATATTTGAACGATTTTTTTTTATATTATTTCAAATAATATTATTATTTCAGATTTAATGTTTGGAAAACGAGAGGATGAGGGAATCCCTCTGTATTCTCTCCAACAGGCAGAAATGAATATTTATATTTATATCGTCAAATTTATCTATGCTCTGAGGTTGGAACTTTTCTTTAAAATATCGTTATAATCTTGATTGCTTAATCTCGATATCCAATGTGGGCAGTTTTTAATTTGAAGATAACTGCTTGATCTCTCAATCAAATTATCTCTGCAGGGTATGACCAGCAAGGGATATCGGAGATGGATTAGATTAACCCGTAGATTTGCTTAAAATGGAGATAACTGCTTGATCTCTCAATCAAATTATCTCTGCATGGTATGAACAGCAAGGGATATCGGAGATGGATTAGATTAAACCGTAGATCTGATTAAAATGGAGATAAATGCTTGATCTCTCAATTAAAATATCTCTGCAGGGTTGCAGCAAGGGATATCGGAGATGGTTTAGATTAACCCGTAGATCTGATTAAAATGGAGATAATTGCTTGATCCTGAGATTCACAACACAAACGTTCTGATTTCTATAGTACTTGCATAATAAAACCACCTTAATCAAAAAGATTTTAAAAAATTCAAAATATCAATCCTTGTAATAGTATTATCTTTTTGTTGCTGTCTTTTCTACAAGCCTTTCCTACATTTTAAATAAACACATAAAGATTTTGCAGAGTTTCCTGATTGTATTCAAGGATTCGCAAAATAAAAACTCGAAATTATCTGACCTTCCATGGGATAATTGCCTGATCAGTTCAGTCGTTATTATCGGACCTTCCATGGGATAATGTGGCTGATCAGTTCAGCCGTTATTATCTGACCTTCCAACAAATCAACTTTCTATTTAAACCCCAAAAGTAAAATCATTTTATAAAATTAGGAGAAAAAGAATACGAAGAAATCTGAGTTTATCAGAGTTGGAAGCTGTATTTCAGATCCACAGGTACAATCTACAGGAATATGTACTGCTCAAACTAGTCAACTTAATGTGTACTGTTTAGACAATTAAGCGTATTTGAATGTGTAATATTCAGCATAATGTACAGTTTAAACTGTGTACTAGAATATGTACTGTCAAATCTAGTATACTAGATTGTGTACAATTTAGTTTATTGTACTTGAATTTTTACTGTTTATACCAGTGTACTTAAATGTGTACTAACTCCACCTGCAGTGTACTTAAATGTGTATTGTTGTAGACCAATGTACTTGAATATGTACTGTTTTTAGACCATTGTACTTAAATGTGTACTGTATTGACAAGTGTTATACTTGAATGTGTCCTGTTTAGACTAGTGAACTTGAATGTGTACTGTATAGACCAGCGTACTTGAATATGTACTGTTTAGACCAGTGTACTTAAATATGTACTGTATAGACCAGTGTACTTGAATATGTACTGTTTAGACCAATGTACTTGAATGTGTACTGCATCAAGATCATGATGGACTAACCTCTGTACTTGCTGAAGTTGCTCCTGATGAAGATGGGGTTGAAGCTTCTCAGGTCAGGACGGATTCTCATCAGTTTGTTTTGGTTCGTTTTTCAATATTCAATGTTTTAAACAGAAATTATAAAGATTTTTATATCTGTTGTTTTTAACAATTATTTTATTTTTGATTTGTTATAAAAATCGAAAAAAATGTGTTTGGGGTTTTCTCCTGCAAAACGTCGTTTTTTATTTTAATCGATGAATCATTTTACTCTAAATGCCGTTTTGAACTTTTAGAGTTGGCCTAATACTCGAAAATAAGCTGGTTTCCTTTTTGAAAGATTTAGGATTTAAATGTTTATCTAGTAAAATATAATTTAACAAGATTACTCCCACTACTATTAGTTAATCCATATGAAAACTATTTAGCTCTTTACTGGACTCTTTCCTGGTTTAATCTTTTATCAAAATCTACTTAGATATAAAATTTCAAATTTAAAAACAAAATTTCCAGTTAGAATTTTCTAATTCTAGGAATATTTAGAATTATCCTTTACCCCCTGACCACTGGATTAACCAGCCTACATCAAAGCTTGGAAACTTCAGGAAACAAATCTTTAAAACCACCATCTGCAATAAAAAATTTGAAGTTCTCAAATTAAAGAAATCCAGAAAAGGGAAATATTTTAAAGATTTGTCCCTAGAACACTGCTTCACATTGCAATTGAACAGATTGATTTGAAATCAGGTGATATTGTTGATAAAATCCATTATAAAGCATTGTATTTATGTATATCTTTATATATGTATATATGTATTTCTTAGCTATTGCTGACCAAACGGCTGGACCGAATAGGCTGAAATTTGTTAAAGGATAAAAAATAGATATTTTTTTCTTAACAATTATATCTTTTTAAAATTTGATTTTAAAAATTCACGGGCAACGCTGGGAACTTTAACAATTAATAATTAAAAACTACTTATCTTTTAAAAATAATGACGTATGCCCGATTCTTAACAGTATCTGATTAAAAATTGTCCTTGACTCTGCTGTAGAAATCCGCAAGTCCCTGTAAACGATCAATTTTCAGATAGAAAACAAATATCCCAGGGGTGAATCGGGCATAATCAGAGTGTTACTTAGGTCGAGGTTCCCTGTAAAATATAGTTTTGTTTTGAAAATCATTATTGTTTAGTTTGTTTATTACTGAGAGGAGGGGCTAGGGCAGATCTTCATAATGAAGACCTTGGAGTCTCACCTGTACATGTTGCTTGTCAGGTCTGTACCTTGGAGTCTCCCCAGTACACGTTGATTGTCGGGTCTGTACCCTTGAGTGTCCCCTCCCCAGTACACGTTGCTTGTCAGGTCTGTACCTTGGAGTCTCACCTGTACACGTTGCTTGTCAGGTCTGTACCTTGGAGTCTCACCCGTACACGTTGCTTGTCAGGTCTGTACCTTGGAGTCTAACCCGTACATGTTGCTTGTCAGGTCTGTACCTTGGAGTCACCCCAGTACACGTTGCTTGTCGGGTCTGTACCTTGGAGTCTAACCCGTACATGTTGCTTGTCAGGTCTGTACCTTGGCGTCTCACCAGTACATGTTGCTTGTCAGGTCTGTACCTTGGAGTCTCCCCAGTACACGTTGCTTGTCAGGTTTGTACCTTGGAGTCCAACCCGGACATGTTGCTTGTCAGGCCTGTACCTTGGAGTCTCCCCAGTACATGTTGCTTGTCAGGTCTGTACCTTGGAGTCTCACCCGTACACGTGTCAGGCCTTTACAGTGTTAAGTGTCCTGAGCTCGAAACTTAAGACAGAGTAAATGAAACTCAGTTTTGGAAAACCAATTTCTTGATTTGGGTCAGAGAGTTAAATGTGTAGATACCAATATTTTTGTTCAGAAATTTTATTTCATTTGGTTTCTTTGCATTTACAAATCAGAGTTTGTGGCAAGAACTCAATTTCTTTATAGACCCTAAAAAGGAAATTAGGAAGTTTCGTTCAACGATATACTTACTAGTTACTTATGTTTCCGGCTCAGTGTACGGCATCAGAATGCATAACAAGCATATTTCCTCTTTATCCTCTTTTCCTCAGTTTTGGAAAACCAATTTCTTGATTTGGGTCAGAGAGTTAAATGTGTAGATACCAATATTTTTGTTCAGAAATTTTATTTCATTTGGTTTCTTTGCATTCTCTTTTTCTTTTCTGATTTGTTAAATTAAAATCTACAAAAACGACATTGAGTTACAAATCAGAGTTTGTGGCAAGAACTCAATTTCTTTATAGACCCTAAAAAGGAAATTAGGAAGTTTCGTTCAACGATATACTTACTAGTTACTTATGTTTCCGGCTCAGTGTACGGCATCAGAATGCATAACAAGCATATTTCCTCTTTATCCTCTTTACATGTTTAAAGTCGGAAATATCATAATCCTTGGAAGTAAATCCGTAAAGATCTTAGTTTGTATGTTCAAAATGTTTAATATCCTTGAAATCCACTCCTACACAATCATCTTTATAATCTGTATTATCTTAAATCCTTGTTGTCCATGTAGATATCGCAGGATCTAAACATATCCCCCTGTGTATAGGTGAATAGCTTGGATATACTAGCTGAGCTAGTGAGGGATCCCAGGAACTCTGGTAACATCAACGCCGGGATGAGAGATGGTAGAACATGTCTGCACATAGCTGCAGACAAAAACAGGTTAGTTAAACATTACTGGATTCTTTTAAGAAAACAAGATTTTTTAAATGCATTTTTTTCTTATCCCGCCTGTCACACATATATGGTGATATTTGGGGCAAAAACGCAATAAGACACACAAAAAAAAAACATTGTCAAGATAACGGAAGCTGATTACATGCCTCAAAGTGTAATTTACATACCCTATTATATTTGAAACCTGATGGGCTGAACCGTTGATAATTTTATTTAGCATAGTGTTCATAGACTAAAATACATAAGGTCTACAGTATCAGGTTAAAAAGATATGAGCATACAAATCTGGGAAAGGGTAGAATATTCATGAAAGAAAAGAATTAAATAATAGATACTATTTAAATATTATCAAGGTTGGAGATTCTTCAATTTATTTTGGAAAATAAAGCTCTTCAAACAGTAGATCCAGGTACTAGAATATTTTAAAGGAATAATGCGCAGTTAAAAGGTTTCCGCATAAATTTCAATTTAATGCTTTTATTCTCCTCGGATACTAAACGAACACTGATGCATCTATTCTTGTTCACAAATTTCGCCCTGCAGAGAGAACTGGTTTCAATATGCACGCAGAGTATACGCAACTGCAATTAACTTTCCTTGCATTATAACCTTGATAATCTGCGTACAGTTTTTTATATTAGGCTTATAAAATTTATTAAAATGACAAAAAGTTGAGCCATAAATGATCCGAAATGATGTGGGACACCCTGTATCTTAAAAGAAGTATACTGCATAAGTAAATTATCATAATAATCTTGTATAGGCGCTATAAAGTGGCTTCATTCGTATTGAAAATTTAATACGAAATTTAATTTTTTGAATCATGTAATCAATGTATAATAATAGATTTTTCATCAAAGAGTAATCAAGACATCGTATTTTTGCATCATGTAATCAATTTATAATAATAGATTTTTCATCACAGAGTAATCAAGACATCGTATTTTTGCATCATGTAATCAATTATAATAATAGATTTTTCATAATAGAGTAATCGTATTTATGACTAATATTTTATATTTTAGAGGATTTGAGGGGTAGACAAACACCCTTGTATTTATCAGTTAAAAAGAAAAATATAGAGGCTGTCAGGTGAATTTAATTCTTTTATATTAAACGTGTTTAAAAATAATAAAATGTTAACTTTAGTAACTTGTATTAAGAATTTTAAGAATTAAGTATTTGCTTTGGTCATTAATTCAGAAAATCAAAAAGACAATTTTTCATAATCTTTTTTTTTAATTAAGGAAAATTAAATAATTATAAATTTTTAGACTTTTGTTGGAAAACGGTGCACAGTTGTTGAATACAGTTGACAATAAAACCATCAGGTAGAGAAATAATTTTTTATTTTAAATAAAAATTATATTTAAAAAAAAGTTATTATATTCTTTTCGCCTTCAGAAATTTCAACATTATCACATAGTAACATGTGGGGACACAGCGTTGCCCAGTTACTTCCGCCGTTTACCCGCGTATGGTCTAGAAATACTATTTCAGCAATATTTCCCTATAAAAGTCGACCCACTCCACTTAGAATCTCAAAACTAAACTAAGAACATTCCCCTGGATCTCCCGAGTTCCACAAATCAAATTTTGAGGCAATTTGATCATGTGGTTCGTGAGTTATGATCGGACATACAAACAAACAGAAACAAATCACTACTTTATTTATGTCGATAAGAAAAGGAAAATAAGAGAAAATACGCTAATTTCTATTTTTTGCCATTAAAGAGATTAAATTTAATAAATTTAATTCTAATTTATCTTTCAATGAAAATATCCCGGCGGGATTAAATGAAAATTGTTGCAAACCAAAAAACCCGCTTTTTATAAAGGAATGGGTATTGGTATAATTAATTTGTATAACCTATTAACGTCGTTTATTGTTTTTAATGTTTTCGTGCAGACTTTTTTCATACTTTTTGCAATTGATGATGCCTTTTACCACCTTTTACACTACAGACGTGTATTAGATTTTTAATCAGTTATTTTGATCAAGTAAGCAAATAGTATGAATATCTAATTGACAAATTTGAACATTTATGAAAATATATTAGAGTGTTTGATAGGTCAATATTTGTACTGCCAATTTCAATAGTCTCAACAGTCAACACAACGTTATAAGATTTTTTTATTGTGAATCATATAGTAGCAGTGTACTGTGTAGTATTTTATATATGCTTTTAAGCATTTGAAAAATCAAGATTTAAGAAAATGACTCTTTGTTTTTTAATTAGTTCAAAGAATGTTTTATTAAACACAATTACGTTCTTCCTTTAAAATGAAATGCGCAAAAGGGAAATAACAGAAAAAGAAATGCGCATTTTTATACTGCGTCTAGATTTTAAAAAAGTAATGTAATCTAATTAGAAAAATGAAGTTTTTCCTCATATTTTTTCCATTAAAATCTAAATTACATCGTACTGTACAAAATGCGTAGTGATAACAGAATAAGAGCTACAAAAACTAAATCATCCTTTTTGACGATTCCGCTAAATCAAAAAGGAAAATATTTGAATATATAAATTGATTATAATGAAAAATAAGGTATATAAACATACATTTGTAAAAGTTTCACATTTTTTTCTTCTTAAGGGAACACATGAAAGAGAATATACCGAATTTTAATCCAGAATCCGTTCAAATTAAGGTAATATTAGTAGTTTTCTAATACTTTTAAAATATATAATTTTTATAATTTTAACGATATTAATTGTATGGAAGCAAGCATTATTTTTTTTGTCTGAAATAATTTTGACTTTTGTAAAGATCAAGATAAAAGAGAGGAATGGTGAGGATGTTGCATACTCCCTTAACCGTATCCTAGATAAAGCGCAGATGAACATCATCAAGAACTTACCAAACTCTCAGGAACTTATCCAGTTCAAAACCTTTATCCAGGTACTTATCCAGTTCAAAACCTTTATCCAGGTTCAAAACCTTTATCCAGGTACTTATCCAGTTCAAAACCTTTATCCAGTTACTTATCCAGTTCAAAACCTTTATCCAGGTACTTATCCAGTTCAAAACCTTTATCCAGGCACTTATCCAGTTCTAAAGTCTTTTTCCAAGTACCTATTCAGTTCTAAAGTCTTTATCCAGGTACTAATCCAGTTCTAAAGTCTTTATCCAGGTACTTATTTAGTTCAAAACCTTTATCCAGGTACTTATCCAGTTCAAAACCTTTATCCAAGTACCTATCCAGTTCAAAACCATAATTCAGGTACTTATCCAATTCAAAACCTTAATTCATGGATCTATCCAGTTTAAAATTTTGTTGCAGAAACATTAGTTCTTTTGTAATTATTCAAAACATTTAATCTATAAATTACCAATACCTCAATTAGTATGACGCATGGCAGATTAAATAAACTTATCCTGAGGCCGAATTTAAAGAATTTGTTCCGCGGCTTAAATTTACGCCGTGACTCAAATATGGTTTGTTCCACTTAAAATTGTATTTAATTATAATTCAAGATTTAAGCCGGCGCTCGATTAAAACCGGTTTCTGGGGGATTTGAGACGCGGCTTAAATTCATTAAATTCGGACACCGTTCAGGTTCAGAACTTTCCAAGCATACTTTACCAATCCAATTCAACAGAACTTATCTTGTTTAATATTCTACTGGAAGTTCATTAATACTTCATGTAATATATGTACCATGTACTGCATTGTTGACCAACATAATTGACAAAAATTTGTTTTTTAGTCTCTGATTGCAATGGATAAAAAACTTCTAGACAGGTAATTTTAAGAATTTTAAAATATATAGTTTTAAGTTCTCTGTGTGGTTCTGTCAACCCTCCATTGAAAGATGTGTACTTCCATTTCACACTGATAACCTTGATTTCACACCGATACCCTTGATTTCACACTGATAACCTTGATTTCACACTGATAACCTTGATTTCACACCGATACCCTTGATTTCACACCGATACCCTTGATTTCACACTGATAACCTTGATTTCACACCGCTACACATGATTTCACACTGAAAACCTTGATTTCACACCGATACCCTTGATTTCACACCGATACCCTTGATTTCACACCGATATCCTTGATTTCACACCGGTACCCTTGATTTCACACCGATATCCTTAATTTCACACCGATACCCTTGATTTCACACCGATACCCTTGATTTTACACCGATACCCTTGATATTTGTCGGAGAAAAAATGATTGAGTTATATCACTGTTTATCAGTCTGAAAATAGGTTAATTTCAATTTCAGTTACCTATCGTTGACATGAGGATATATGTTTTGAATCGAGGAAATATGAACATTATCCTTTTCAAGCAAGAAACCCCCGTCATTATCTTGCTTATTAATACTCAGATAAAGGTTTAAATCATAGCGTCGTGAATCGGCATAAATAGAAGCTCACTATAAACAATGTCTACAATTCCTTTAAAAATTATTAATATTGTAATTAATTATTAAAATTATTAATAACTGTTTTAGCTACGACTGTGGAGGATTCACGTTTCTTCAAAAGGTAAAAAAATATATTTTTAAATATCAAGTTTCAGTGCAGTACGTGCAAATATCCTAAAAATGATTTTCTATTATTTTCTATTTCAAAAATATCTTTATTGGAAAATACAGAAAAGCAAAACATCTAAATATCCAAAGTGAAATGAAATGTCAATGGTTTGTAAAATGCCTATAATAAGCCTGTACAGTATACACTGATTCAGAAACGTGTTTATTATGTTTTGCATTTTTACGTGATCAGTTCGGTTCCGGAAAAGTTTTAAAGAACCTTCACAGAGGCTGTGAAAGGGAAGGTACGCGTAATTTCTAGTGCGCAACACAGCGCACACCGGAAATTTCAGCGAAACAAAAAGCGGGTTTTGATGAGTTTCCATGTAGATATCTCTGTACTAGACGAATAAAAAAAGCTGTTAAGGGTACCGTGCTGTAAATCTGGCATTGCCCTTCCATCATGAAGGGTCAATTGAAATTACGCTTACAGTTCCTTAGTTCCTTTAAAAATGCAAAACCTCTAAAAATTTCAAATATTACATGCAAAACGCTTCTTGGCCAAACTTTACTAATGGTCTGTGCACAGTACTTTGTACACGACATGATAAAAGATTATGTGAAACGATTATTCCAAATCCGAAAAAATTTTCCAGTGTTTTTTTTCACCACGTCACACCTTCTTCTCATCTGTATAAAGATAGAGCTTATTGGGTTAGATGTCCTAGTTTTCTTTAGAAATCTTCCCCCCTTAATTTCTAAACCAGCTTCTGGAAAGGTTCCGACAAGACATTTACATTACGGAATTGATCCGGGAATAATTTGTTTAGAGCTGTGAGTACGGATTTTCTGAATTTGTCCATATTCTCCTGGAGAACGGAGCTCATCCAAACCAAACCATGGAAACCAACTCTACTAAGTAAGTGGATAATAAAAACTAGATAGATAGAAGGATGGATAGATTGATAGATGGGTGGTATCCTAAATCTTGCGCTTTGCATTTATAGAATGTATATGTCTCGGGCTACAATAAAATAAAAGTGAGTTGGAGAGGAAACCCCTAAGGCCAAGGTGTTGTTGAGGATGTCTAAAAATTTGATGACTAACTTTCACAGTTCTCTAAATCTCAGTGAGAAGTAATCAAGTGAAGAGAGCAAGGTCTCATGTCTCAAGGAGCACGAGTCACGACTCAAATTCTACTTGACGGCAAAATTAAGAATCTTAAAGAATAATGATAAAATTGCAATATATATTTATTTTCAATGTAAATAGTAGTGGCAAAATTAATCTTATTCTAATAATTTCCATAAATATTTAAAAGTTAAAAAAAAACCTTAGCAACATGTTGTTTCTGGACAAATGCCGTTAAAAATCATTTGTCGTTTTAAATAACAAAACTATTTACGACTAATTTAAACATTTACTAGCGGAAGATAAGTACAATTTACAATTTCTATGGTTTTGTGTAAAAATGAGAAATGAACAGACTAATTCAGGGTTTTTTCTAAAAGTTTAAAAATATAGAATAGTATATCGTGAATAAAAGTCAACAAATAAAAACAGCTCTTTTTCAGAAAGTTTTTAATCAAATAACAATTTAAGTTAGGGAACTTTAACGGACTCGGGAAAAAAAACTGATAAAATTAAAATAGAATTAACAATCCAATAACATCGTTCTTTAAGAAATAAACAATAATTGACAAAATCCACACAATGTTAAACATTATTTAGACCTGTTCTGCTTGCTGCATATGGAGGCCATCAAGGGGTACTCCAGGTTCTTCTACAACATAAGGTCAAATAATAATTTAAAAATCAGGGAATAAAGGGAAAGGAAATGGCGCTGGTCTGGCATGAGAAAGCCAGTCGTACTGCTTTGCAAACGAGTTCGGTATTCCTTACACACACTCTTTTGGTAGACACACAACATGACTACAGTCAAGGGAATTGCAGAACAGTGTCGTCAAATATAATTAAACTTGAATAACGAGTAGTTTATTGTAAACTTTAATCAAATTATATTCTTTGCATTCAAATTTGACATATAATGTTGACTTAAATATATAAATATATTAAACTTATTTTTAAGTAAACAATTAACAATAAACAAATGTACCCTCCTAGACTGTACAAATACCAAGATTCTTATGCACTGTATATACCTACAGTACACACCTTCGGTTCGGTATTACTTACACACACTCTTTTGGTACAGACACACCCACATGATGTTTCCACCTCCTGAAAAAATGCATTCTTAATTTAAAGGTCAAATTAAAGTAAAGGAATTTATTCATTGCCACGAAATCAAATGTATAACCTCTATATCTTTGCAACCTAATGGAGTTAAATTTTCATAGAAATCAAACTTAAGATTATTTGATCTAACAGAATTCGTAATTCGTAAATATCAAAGGTCGACGACATCGGGTTTCAAAAATATAGTGTTGTCTGGGAAATTCCATTTAGGTTATATTGGAATACGACATGTTTTCAATCATAACTGCTCTTATAGAAGACATATCCAGAAAAGTTAAATTGTTTTCAAGAATAGTGTGGAACCAAAAAAAGGAAATGATTTCGTAGACCATTAATATTTCAAACTATGAATTCTGTTAGACAAAAAAGTCTTAGTTTATAATATCAAAGGTGTTCACCATTAGATTTCTCATTATTCATACCATAACATAACATAACATCTGGAACTTGAAAGAAACCCTAACAGAAAACACATCTTTCGTTCAAATCTAAATATGTTTAGATTGATTCCCTTGAAGGAGGACAGGTCGTGAACCTGACAGTTCAAGAGAAAACAAAGGAGACAGTTCTCCATTATGTACTCAGTAAGCCCAGGTAGAAAAATAGGGCTGGGACCAAATTTATTGAAATTTATTTGCTTATTGCTGGTTTTATCAAATATCAAATATATTTATCAAAGACAATTTTCAAGTCGTCTCTCGATTCTTATGTTTATTGGGACACCCTGTAGCGAGGGAAGGAAGGCCAACACCAACAATTCCTAGTCTGTGCCACATTCTTCTTATTTTCTCGTTCGAGCCACCTCGAAATCCTCGTCCTTTTAAAAATGTTTTTTTTAAATGTCCAATCCTTAAAGATAAGAATATTTTTTGAAAATCTGGCCACGTTATTTATAACGTTTGTTATCGGCCGGCTATAAGAGGAATATGAGAACCTTGTCACATTTCTCGATAACTCCGTCAATTTTGAAGGTCCAAAATGGCAGACAATATTTGGGAATTCTTGAGACCAGCAATTTCAGATGTCGATTGATTTAACTACTAAAATACTTTAATACCGCACGGAACAAAGACGATATTAAAGTCTTCACTAAATTCCCTTTTTTAATATGGACACACTGTATATTTACACGTACATGTAGACAAACACAAAAAAACATTGAATGTATCTAAAGATTTTTAAAAAATGTAATGGTCATATATTCTCTCAATTCTAAAGTTCAGCGGAAATGCAAAAAAAATATGAAAACGTAAAAAGATTTAAATGCGTATATATTTACACGGTAAATTAGACTAATTAATTTTACCTAGAAATGTTAAAAATACGACGTAGAAAATATCGTGATATTTTCAAGGTTTTTTAAGTTGTTAAGGGTTCACAGCTATCAAGAACGGTATTCAAGAATTTCCTGAGAAAATTTAATAATAACAGATTATATTCACAAAAATAATTCATAATCATCATCATCATCATCATCATCATCATCATCATCATCATCATCATCATCATCATCATCATCATCATCATCATTATTATGATTATCATCATGATCATCATCATCATCATCATCATCATCATCATCATCATCATCATCATCATCATCATCATCATCTTCATTCATATTATTATTACAGCAGAGGTCCCCGGATTCAGGGAGGTGACTACCCCGGGTGTTTAAATCTCCTACTGGAGTGTAAGGACAGAAGCGTGGTGGATGAATTGAACCGTATAATGAACTGGTCTGACCGTCAAGGGAATACAGCTCTACACTACGCTACCCAACTATGGACCCAGGTACTAGTGGGAAAATGTTTAAAGTCCTATTATTATATAACCAAGGAAGACTTAGCTCGATATTCAGAGCAAATACAAATAGGGTCACATGGTTTATCACTTTAAACGGATTACAGGCGTAATTTCTAGTGACTCTCCATTACGGTTTTCCTTGAATGAGACATCCAGTTCTTCTCTCTGAATTGTGATTTTTATAATATGTCTTGCGCCTTTCTACTTCAAAAGTAACGGAGAAAATTGCCAGAATCAAACATGTGTCAAGCTAGAAAACCCACCGGGTTTCTCCACATTATTGAACAAAAATGTTTAAAGGGTACTTCTGTAAATCGTGCCTTTTAATTCTTCTTTTAATTCTTTTAATTCTTTTAATTCTTTAAATTCTTTAAATTCTTTAAATTCTTTTAATTCTTTTAATTCTTTTAATTCTTTTAATTCTTTTAATTCTTTTAATTCTTTTAATTCTTTAATTCTTTTAATTCTTTTAATTCTTTTAATTCTTTTAATTCTGAAAAGTTGGTACGCCATGGCACCCATATAGCCAATTGTTTATACACTGTCAAGGGTGAAAGAACCCGACTCAGTCCTATTATGAATTTAAAAAACAAAAATTCGCCTTTGGTCTTTGTTTTCATTTTAAACATAAATTTTGTTTGTGATAGGAAACTGTTCGAAAACTTCTTGAACGCGGAGCTAATATCGGAGTTAAGAACCGATGGAGTGAAACACCCATCTCAAAAATTCTCCCGGAAACGATGGAATCGTTCCTTGACGAGTTCTGTCTCACCTCGACGAACGATGTTCAGCACGAGGACTTCGAGTTGAAGTTTCGATATTCGTTCCTGGCTCCACCTGTGGATAGTCCTAACTTCGATGAACATGATCCTGAAGGAAGGGAGATGGTGGAGAATAGAGGTGAGAGGGTTACAGGATTACAGAGAGGGTTTATTTATTTAATCAATATATATATAATCTTTTATTTAAGGAAACACATCCATCCTATATAGTGAAAACTATGGAATAGGAATAGGGCTTCTAAACTGAAGTTATATTGTAAATTTAGTACAATTAACATGAAACACAGCAATATAGTGCAGTGCAATAGCTCATGTTACTGAATACAGGTTTTTTAGCTACTAGTAAAACTGTTTCCTTTGTAAGAACATGAAATACACTGTAAAATTACTTTAATGACGTCTTTCTATTCCACATTTACTGGTTCTCACAGTAGATATGAAAATGCGGGAAAATTTTTTACAGGGGACGGAAACGTCATGTGTGTGTTTCCGTACCAAAGAGTGTGTGTAAAGTTTACCGAACCAAAGTGTGTACTGTAGGCTATAAAGCTAAATTTTCATGCAAAGAATATAATTTGATTAAAGTTTACAATAAACTATAACTCGTTATTCAAGTTTAATTATAATTGACGACATTGTTCTGCAATTTCCTTGACTGTAGTCATGTTGTGTGTCTGTACCAAAAGAGTGTGTGTAAGGTTTACCGAACTTGTCTGCAAAGCAGTGCAACTGGCTTTCTCATGCCAGACCAGCGCCATTTCCTTTCCCTTTATTCATATTCCCTGAATTTTAACATTTCATTGTACTGCACTTTAATGAACTGAATTGTATTGCATATTACTGTACTGCACTGTACTGCACTGCTTGTTTAATAAAGCTCGCCGAGGCAGAGAAAATAACAATTTACCAAACCCGTTTTCACACAGAAATAATTGAATAGATAAAGAATTAGAAATTAAAACATATGAAACTATGAACTATGAATATTCTGCTATAAAGAAATATATGCTTATGAACATACTCCTGAAAAGAAATTATTGTTTAAATCTTATAGAAGTTGACAAACCTTTTCTTTATAGTATCTTTTTTTATGTTATTCTTTATAAATAAGTTCGAGGATTTCTCTAAATTTCTAAAATCATAGTTTATTATATCTTGTTTCTATTTGATAGCCCTGCCTGAGACCGAGAGTCTATGGTATATGGCGGATAGTCAGTACCATCGACACCTGCTCAAGCATCCTGTTATTACAAGCTTTCTATGGATGAAATGGCAACGGATAAGGTTAAAGAAATTGTATTTTTTCATCTGTTATGGTTAATACTGAACGCTTGATATCGATATCTAATCGGGGCACTTTTAAATTTGAGTATGAATCTGATTTAATTTTATCCCTGAGGGGATAAAGGATAGCAAAGAGGAATTAGATTAATCTGTAGGTTTGCCTAATGATAAAGATCTATGTACATTCGATCCCTAGATTCACTGAAAAATTCTCAATTCTGGGTAAAGTTCGTTCCGAACGGAAAATATTGAAAATTACCGGAAAATTCCCTGAATATCTTCTTAGTGAACGGAATTTCCCGTCATACTTTTTTATCGGAAATTTTAACTTTATCAATTAAATCAAATTTTAAATATAATTTTTTTACTTGATAACATTGCTTTTGTCAATTTGTTCGTTAAATGGGTTAAAAAAAGAACTTTACGATTTCCACTGCGCCAACATTTATTAAACTTATAACCTTATTATTTAATCATTTTATATTGTTTTCTTTTGTTTTCTTTTTTATATTTTGTATTTAAAATTATATTTAAAATGTTAAATTTTCAGAAAATATTTCAACCGAGGACTGAGGGTTTATCTTCTCTTTGTCACCTGCTTATCCTGGTTTATCTTTGAGGAAAACATTTTTATATTTCTAGAAGTTATATTTTTATATTTCTAGAAGTTATATTTTTATATTTTTATATTTGTATATTTTTATAGATCAAAACAACTTTATCTAATTTCTGATCCAAAAATATCCTTGATATTTTCTTTCAGTCTGGTTCTCTATGCACATTTGCATAAAACTATTTTATATTTAGTATTAGCAATTTGAAATGTACAGAGTCCTTGCCACAATACCTCTGATTTTCAAATCCCTTTATCTCTGCAACCCGTCGTAGACTTTTGATTTTTTAAACTATAAATTCCGTTAGATCTTCTAGCCAAAGCTTGAAATAATAAGGGTTTACACCTAGAGATGGATAGTTTTTACTTTTTTCAAACACGGTTGTTTTGTTTTAAAAACGACGAAGAAAAAACGGAAAGCGAAATGGTCGTTTTTATAAATATCTTTTTTGAAAAAGATCGTTTTTATAAATATGAAACGAAGAAGTCGTTTTTTAACGAAGGAAAGTTGTTATTCATTTTTGACGATCATTAACGATCGTTAAAAACGACCCTTCGTGAACCACCGTTAACGTTGACCTTTCGTTAACGATCGTTGTAAAATCTTTAGATCAGGTAATTACTATCGATAAAAAAAAGATTTAAGACAACTTTCATAAACTTATCTTCCTAAATAAAAACTGAAATTAATTGTCATAAAACAGATTCATGAGCAAAATTTTTATCAAAACGATCATTTAAAAAAACGATTGCATCACTGTTTTGTTTTTTGTTTTTTAAAAGTTCAAAACGGTTGGTTCGATCGTTTTTTCAATCGTTTTTTAAAAACGATTAACAACCCTATTACACTATTTGGTTTCAAAGATATTGGGATTAAAAAATTTGAGCATCATTAGTTAAGTGCAGATTTGTAAAAACTGGTTTTTTCCACTCTTAAACTTTGTATGCACTGTGCAGACTTCAGAGAACCAGCTGCACAATCTTAAAACAAATAATGTAACCTTGTTTTTTTTCTATTTTACATCCATTCGATAAAAGAAAAACATGATAAAATGTGAAGATTACAAAGAAATATTTTTCCAGACGTTTTCTTATTTCTTTATCTTTAAAACTTCATGGAGTAAACCTTTGATGGATAAAACTTTGACTATTAAATCAGAATTTTATGAGAATAAGAGTTTAAAAGTTTGTCGAGAATCATCAGTTTCTTTTACTTCTTGAAGGGACTGTAGCAAGCGTAATTTCATGTGACCCTCCATGCAAAGATGGCAATTTCCGATTCACAACATTACTCTTGAATTCTTTATCTGTTCAATAATGTGGAAGATATATTCGTTTTTATAAGCTTTAAGTGTTTAATTCCGATAATTGCTCAATGTTTTCCTGCAGTAGAAATACGCAAGTCATTTGTATAAAGTTATGAAACGGGTATTGTCATGGTTCCATGTAATTGTAAGGTCAGTTAAAATTAAGCACATAGTCCCTTTAAATGTATAATTGGTCGTGTCTTTATTTGAATTTTTGTTTAAAAAAAAAGTTTGTCCAGGCTTACGGTGGAGTTTCCTACAGGGTGAATTCTAAAACAGGTTAGACAAGCGTAGCTAGATGTTTTAAAGAGACTGTAAACGCAATTTCAAGTATATTGATCAGCATGCCCGAGTTAGGGATGGCAGATATATTTTTATTTTTAATTGTGATTTCTCAACGATAGTGATCCGTAGATTTCTGAAAGGAAAAAAGAACTACAAAGCTGTAACATTTTTAAAAACGGCGATATTTTCCTTATAATAACAGAACCTAGTACCTAGTAGAAGCTAAGGATGACTGTGAACTAAATTATGTATTAAACTTTACAAAAACTAATCAGGATTTTGCACAAAAAAAAATTCATTTAAAACTGTAGCTATAGAAACAAATAAATATTAAGAATAGGGTTGTTTACAACAAGAGGGGTTATACATCGTCAAACTAAGGGGATGAAAATAGACTTTTTTCATACTCTACTGACATCTCAAGAACTGATTTGATGTAAACAAACAATATTTAAGAAACAGTAATTTTGAATTCAGTCCAAGCCTTACTGCGATACCGAGTATTTTTTATAATCTTAGATATTGTTGACAAAAAAACTTTCTTTTTGTTTTCCTAAGACGTCTCTCAGTAAAATCATTTCTAGAATTTTCATTTTTATTCATTTTTCCTCTAAATGTTTAGATACTAATAGTTCTTCCCCGGAATCTACTGAAAGTACCGTAGAAGAGAAGGAACAGCGTTCACTCTGCTCAGGTACTGCTTAAAAACACATAAAAAAGGAAAAAACTAAAGAACAGATTAGAAACGGTTGTTTATGTAAAGTTGTATGCGTTATTGTTGTTAAGTGAACCTGGAGCCAACGGAGAGCCGCGGATTTTGGTATGTCGTCTTCATTTTGCAATCAATTATTCAGGTGAACACATTTCTAAATACAGGGCTTCTCAAAAAAGGAGTCTTTATTTTTTTAATTGGACAGCAGGCTTGCAGTGTTTCAAATTTGTGTTTTTAAAGTTATTTTGATACTCCAAAATTTAATAAAAAAAATAAAAAATTGTTTTTAAAAAATATGTTTTTGCCTGTTGGGCTACTCAAAAAAGGATTCTGTAAATTTCAAGTATTGACTGCAGGCTTGCAGCATTTCAATTAAAAAAAAAAGAAGATTTTTATGATACCCCAAAAAAATTGCCCCCAAAAAATGTTTTTGAGGTTTTTTCAATAATATTTCTGTTTAGATATTTATGATACTGCGGGATTGGTACAGAGATCTCAGGCAATCTGATCTTAAAACTGCTTTTCAGGTCTTGAATATTATTCTTAATTTAATACTTTCATCCAATCAGATTTAAGATGCATATCCGGTTTGCTTCATGACGAATAAATGAAGAATATTACGGTCTTTTTGCACAATTTAGAGATTTTAAAATGAAACTTAAAGTAAAAGGGGTATTAATTATATTTTTAGAGTACTAATCCACTGTAACTGTAAATTTAAAATCAAATAGTTAGCCAAAGTTCTCTAAAATACAAATAAGTTTTGTTGTAAAAAGAGACATATTTGATCTTTTTAAATAAAGTTTGTGAAAATGCAGAGATAAATTGGTAAACTCGAGACATATCTTTATCTCATAAAAAACGTTATTGAAATGCAGAGATATATATTGTTATAATCAAGATATATTTTATCTCATGAATAAAGAGATACAGTGCGACCAATCCCACGCATTTTATATTTTTCCCAAGGGATCGTCTATGCGTTCAAATAAAATACTAATATCCATAATCCATATTTTTGATCAAAATTGTATTTTTAGGATGTACTGCATCCATTGATAGTAAAGGTCTCATTATTTGTTAAAAAACTTGCTTCAAACAAGCTTATCATGGTTTTATATTTTAGTTTATTATTTTAAGTTTAGACAATCCCTTTAATTATCTAATTATCTAGGTTTTGTTTACAAGTTGGATTGAATATTTTATCCTGTCATCTATAGTAGTTCTTATAATACTTAGTACACAAGCATTAGTCTACATACTCACAATACTTATACTCATGGTAGCACTTAGGTAATAATAATAATAATAATAATAATAATAATAATAATAATAATAATAATAATAATAATAACAAAATAATAATAATAGTAATAATAACAAGAATAATAATAAAAATAATAATAATGATAATAATAGTGATAATTATAGGGAGGTTCTACAAATGATGGTATCCCTGAAAAGATATATATTTGACATAGAAAACTTGTTTGAGCTTGTCATGCTTGCACTAGGTATAAATCTTTTTTAAACTAGAACTAGAAAATTAGAATTTATAAATGAATTGAGTTTTTGTCAAACACTCTGATTTTCTTATCCCTATATCTTTGGACCCCAAACTAATAGACCTTAGATATTTTTTAAACTATAAATTCTATTGGATCAAAAATCTAATATTGAAATATCATAGGTTTTACACTATCAGGTTGCAAAGATAAAGATGTTAGCAAATTTGTCTCCATTCCTAAATATTTTCTTTGCATAAGTTTATTATAACAATATCATAAAATAAAATTAAAGATACTTTTAATGCTTAGCTGCCAAAAAAAATAAATGGCAAAAATTTATTAAAAATTTAAGTCTTGAGTTTTGTGTTTTGAATACATAGTATCTGTCTCTATGTACCGTATGTTCAGTGTGTTTCTGTCTCTATGTACCGTATGTTTCGTATGTATCTGTGTCTAAGTACCGTATATTTAGTGTGTATCTGTCTCTATGTACCGTATGTTTAGTATGTATCTGTGTCTATATACCGTACGTATGTATCTGTGTCTAAGTACCGTACATTTAGTGTGTATTTGTCTCTATGTACCGTATGTTTACTATGTATCTGTCTCTATATACCGTACATATGTATCTGTGTCTAAGTACCGTATATTTAGTGTGTATCTGTCTCTATGTACCGTATGTTTAGTATAAATTTGTGTCTATTTAACTTTTTAAGTGTGTATATGTTTCGTACCGTATGTTTAGTGTGTTTTTGTCTATATGTACCGTAAGTTCAGTATGCATCTGTGTCTATGTGCCGTTTTTTTAGTGTGTATTTGTCTTGTACCGTATGTTTAGTGTTTATCTGTCTCTATGTACCGTATGTTTAGTGTGATATATGTCTCTTTGTTCAGTATGTATCTCTGTCATCTACTACATGTAAAGCATGTTTCTATGTCTATGTACTGTATGTTTAGTATGTATCTCTGTCATATGTACCATATGTAAAGTACGCGTTTCTGTGTCTATATATGTACTGTATGTTTAGTGTGTATCTGTCTCTATGTACCGGAACACTATTTGTACAACGGCTGCCTTCTTAAGAGACATCTAGCGGGGTTTGCTCTAGTCATAGGTGAGTGTTCCTACAATCTGTCCCTAAAAAATAGTTAACAGTTAATTAAAATCATAAACGTTTCTCCCCTCACTTAACCTGCTAAAGAAGAGAAAGGATAAAATATCACACTCTAATTTACTTTTCTTATTTGCTTGAAGTTTCTATCAAATTAAAATATTCGTTAGTTTTATAAGTCGGCCTCCTCTTAACGAAATGACAGTAAGTTGATCTTAGTAGTCAGTGATATAAAGCGCTTCTCTGATGTTTTTCTTTTAAGTCTTGTTTCCTAATTTTGTTTGCTTGTTGGTTTCTTAGTGCTTTATCTTGCTGCCAATAATTTAGTTTAGCTAGTGCTGTTTCCTAATTGTGTGTCCTAGTGTTTCCTAATATGTTGGCTTTGTTTCTTAACTTTGTTTATTAATTTAGTTTTGTATTTTTTTTAGCTTTTTCTTCCTAATTTTGTTTCCTAGTTTGATTTCTAGTTTCTTAGCTTTGCCTCACATAAACTTAGTATTCAGTCCACACGTTTTTCTCATCAAAATCTATTTATAAACTTTCCTGGAATGCTAGAAAATAATAAGAAGAAAAACAATTTTAAAGTTTATCATTAAAGTAATTTAAAAAATTTCAAATTAAGATTTTTTTGTATTTTAGCTTGGGCTACCCTGATTACTCTAGTTGGAAGACATCCTAAACTATCGAGGTGAGCTTTTAATAGGACTGTTCATTTATTTGGGCAATGTCATAGGAACCAAATTTTAAATTGTGGATCATGTCTGCATCTACGAATTTAGCATGGAATCAAAAATACTTCCTAACCGAAATAATGCCAGACAATTTTTTAGTGATTTTTTTTAGCTTTCAGCATACATTAAAAAAAAATATTGCTACATTTCTTTGTTTCTTTGTCTAATTAACGCAGAATTTCGCCTTTGAGACATCAAAACACCTTTGATTGAGAAATTCAAACTTACTGTAGTCCATTTTCAAATTTCTAAACGTTTTTCTTACCAATAGCTCCCTAGTAAAGGGAGTTTGATCAAAAACATGAAATCTGTTTAGCAAAATTAAACTGTACTCTAACAGCCAGAAATTTAAAAGAGTATCCAGTGTTCCCTTTTTGGGGTCCATTCGAGAAAACCCAGTTTCGGATACTGGGCTTTCATAACCGATATTCTGCCTAAAGTTGTTGACTCTGGTGAAATTAGAATTCTTCGTTAAATAATAATAAACCCCAACATTATCCTAATATCTCAACATTATCCTAATATCTCAACATTATCCTAATATCTCAACATTATCCTAATATCTCAACATTATCCTAATATCTCAACATTATCCTCATTATCCTAATATCTCAACATTATCCTAATATCTCAACATTATCCTAATATCTCAACATTATCCTAACATCTCAACATTATCCTAATATCTCAACATTATCCTAATATCTCAACAATTCTCAGATAGTTGAGATACAAGGTGTCTCAGTAAACATAACATATAAGAGACGATGGAGGTCTTTAATAACTATTTCTTTACAATGCACAACAAAATGTATGATTTACGACCTCGATAAGGTAACTAATAACCATAATGGGATCACTGTAAACACCGCTTTATTTCAAGTACCTGGTCGACTTTCAACCAGTTAGAACAAGCTTTATTTCAAGTACCGGGTCGACTTTCAACCAACTAAAGATCAAAAACACTATTTAAATCGTCCTCAAAATAGTCCTGTTTGGAGAGACACCCTGTATTTAAATTGCTAGATTCTAAATTTACATTAATAAACATGAAAAAATAAAAATATTCAAATGGAACTAAGGATAAAAATTAAACCTGGGGTTCCAATAAAATTTTATCATTATCTATAATTGAAATTATATTTTTAGATACAACATCTACGTGACCATGTTCTACAAGGTAAGATTGGATTAATACAAAGGAATTGAGTCTTTGCCACAAACTCAAATGTTCTAATACATATATCTCTGCAACCTGTTGGTGTAAACTTTTGGAATTTCAAATTTTGATTATTTGGTCTAACATAATTTACAGTTTGAAATATCTAAGGTCTACGATATTGGATTGTAAAGATATAAGATTTGGAAAATCAGAGTTTGTGGCAAAGACTCAATTCCTTTGTAAATTTTTTACAGATAACTTTGTGATATTTGTATTAGTAATTTTCAATTTGGGTTTTTTTAGATATATATTAAATATATATTAAATATATATCAAATATATTAGATTTAAAAGATTAATCTAATACAGGATTAAATAGTTAAATAAATGCTCAAAATTTGCATTGGTATCAAATCAGTCCTTGCATAAAAGAAACCCCACTGTTGGTTTGTTTATCTGATAATAACTCTTAAACTCTTGACCGATTTGCCTCAAATTTTGATTGGAAAATTTGGTAGAATGGGAACGTTCTTGGTTTAATAATTTTGAGTGAGTGAGTTTTATGGAGACAATTCAGTTTACAGGCAAAGCTGGATTCCCATACTAATGATTTATAAAACTAGAAGAAACTTTACGTTTGTTACACGCAAGTGCGCGCAAGAGTGAAACAAGGTTTGATAGTTTAAAGAAATTGAATCTTTCTGATACCTATATCTCTACAACTAGATAATGTAAACCTTTGATATTTCAAACTTAGAATGTTTGATCCATCAGAATTCATAGCTTGAAGCATTGGGTTTTAAAGATATGGATTAAAAAATTTGGCAAAGATTCAATTCCGTTGTAAATAAATCCTTCAAGTTTTCTTTTCCTTTCTTCAGAGACTAATAAGATACTTGTAAACTACTCACTAGAATATTTTTTCTTAGATGAATGTGCCAAAAATGTTCCAATATTTTAGAGTGTATAATTCCCAAGGGAAATATTTTAATGGACTTTCATCTTACAGGGACATCAGAGGGAGCAGGGAGCAGGGGCTGTTACGCAAAAATTAAATAAGGGGGGGGGGGGTACTCAGGGATTTTGTCAGAAGAGGATTATTTTTCGACCAGGCAGAACCATTCAATGTAAACCTTTTAACGATAGTCTTGCCGCAAATCAAGGTCTTCATTACATATTCTAGAAGTAGTAATCACGTATCATAAACTGAAGCGGCAAGCTATGGAAGTAAAAACACTGGATCATAAATTTATGGGGAAAATATGATTTACTTATTCATTTCTATTAAACTCGGCAACATTTTTCATCTTCGACATGAGGTCATGGTAGTTCACGCATAGAAATTTGGTCTAATTGGTTCAGCCGTTTTGACGTTTATTGTATTCAAAGAGAAAGACACCAAGACAAAGAAATAGACAAACCAAATATGTATTTTAAATGGGCTGTTTCCGTAATTTTATCAGTGGCAGGTACCGTTCAAAAGATAGAGTAGATGGGGAGATATCGTCGTTTTCATATTGAATTGATTTTTAATTATATCAATTACGTTTTTAGCCTTTACTGCATAAAATCTGCTCTGCAAGTCACTAAAGTAGAGAAATCTGAAATTGAAATTATAGATTTTTAAATTGTTAGATATTTTGATTTTTAGATTTTTAGATTGTTAGATTTTTAGATTTTTAGATTTTTAGATTTTTAGATTTTTAGATTGTTAGATTTTTAGATGATACGTACGTGTTCAATCCCACACAATTCTAGGTGTTGAAAAGCTTTATACTGTTCCTGACCTGGTATTCTTTCTTTATCATTGCATTTGGTCTCGGCTTCTACATTATGCTACACAGGGAGGTTAAATAGTATTTAAGAGTCCGGAGACACACTTTAATGATTGGGGGAGGAAGTTAAACTACCTACAGCCGGTTCAAATCCTGAATCATCGATTCAAATCCTCGTGAATCTTTAATTTCGAATTGGTGTTTCAAGATTTGAACCGGCGTATAATGAGTAGTTCAGTGACCTAGATCAAATTCATTAAATAAGGTCTCAGGGACAGTTTATTGGTCGGAAAATATTTGATTAGAGAAAGAAAGGAAAACATATTTAAACTTTAAACTTCTTACTAAAGATTCGAATTATGTAAAGCGCAGTAATGTAGTAGATAAATCCTTAACATTTAGCACAAAATCATTAAAACATCAAAAATTCCCTCCGCCTTTCAAAAACTGTTTACACCCCTTGCAGAGACGTGCCTGGGTATACCCCTAAAGAGGGAGAGGATGAGTACAAGTTTTTCGAAGACCCCTGGCTGTCTCTGGTTAAAACAGGAACTATGTTTATAGGGGAGATTGAGTTCTCCAATATACCAATAGGAAACATACTTGTATATTTTAATATTTAAAAATATTTAATTTTTATACGGATCCATGGATCCATCCTATTTAAAAAGGATCCAACTCACAAAGTTTTTGTAAAAAGTTTTTCAGTTAAACCTAAATTTTTTTACTTTCCCCATTTTTGTTTCATTTTCAAGGCAGTTTTTCAAGCATTTTTACTGTATAATTGTGTTTGGAGAACCATTATTTTATTGATGAGCCTCGCAGATGTAGTACAACAACTTCTCAAGCTGAAAAGCAGTGGCTAAAACTTAAACCACGTCTTCGCGGTTGAACCATGTTATTGAAGATGGTTCTTGGATCCTTAAATCCGCATATTTTTTAGTAATCTGAATTCATGAATCCTAACCATTGCAGATCAAAATCTTATGTACACTACACGTAAAGCTAACTACATTAAAGTGCATTCTGTCTATAGACTGTAGTCCTATTTTGATCTCTCATTTAAAGATCTTGTCTGTTTGTTTGTATGTTCGATCACTTCTCAGAAACCCTTTGACCGATTTGTCTCAAATTTTAATTGGGGAACTTGGGAGAACCCCAGGAATGTTCTTAATTTTGTTTTAAGATTCTAAATTGAATGGGTCTAATTTTATAGGGAAAAATAGCTTAAATCGTAATTTACGACCAAACGCGGGTAAGCGGCGGAAGTAACTACGAATACCCGGGGCAACGCTGGGTTCTCAAGCTAGTAATAAAATACATAGCCCAACAAAAAATATAAAATAAAAAATATAAAAAACTTACATTTAATGAATGAAAATGGAGTTTTAAGTTAAGAAGGGGGTCATTCTTTTTCAACTCTCTCACCCCTTGGAAGCCACCATCTCAGATTCGGATGAACGAACAAGGAAATGAAAAACTAAAGTTCTCTGTGACCTCTGGTTTGTGAGCCTCTAAATGTTTCAGCCTCCAGACTGACCTCAGAAACTTCAAGGCTGTGCAACTTTTTTGTTTTTAATGATATCGACAAAATTTCAACTGCAATTTTTTAAGAATGACTAGATCTAGAAATAGTTATAAATGCTACTTTGTAACAATATCGATATTTCTCTGTTAAAATAAAAAAATAAAATTTTGACCTCAGTTGAAAAAAGGAAGTATTTTGATGTCTCTGGGTTGAGTTGAATAAATAAATCTAAAATTATACGGGTTTGCAGTTAAATAACAGGACCTGATTTTCCGGGTGGAGTTAAATAACCGAACCCAATACTTCCGGGTTCAGTTAAATAAACGAACCCAATACTTCCGGGTTCAGTTAAATAAACGAACCCAATACTTCCGGGTTCAGTTATATAAACGAACCCAATACTTCCGGGTTCAGTTAAATAAACGAACCCAATACTTCTGGGTTCAGTTAAATAAACGAACCCAATACTTCCGGGTTCAGTTAAATAAACGAATCCAATACTTCTGGGTTCAGTTAAATAAACGAACCCAATACTTCCGGGTTCAGTTAAATAAACGAACCCAATACTTCCGGGTTCAGTTAAATAAACGAACCCAATACTTCTGGGTTCAGTTAAATAAACGAACCCAATACTTCTGGGTTCAGTTAAACGAACCAGATAGTCTCTGAACTGGATTGTTTAAGTAGACCTGATATTCTTCGGTTTGGTTTGAATAACCTAACCTAATATTCTCCTGATTGGGTTTATTAGATAAAACTGAAATTCTTCTGGTTGAATATCACCTGACATTCTCCAGGTTGGTTTGCAGAATTAAATCCGGATTAGAATGAACAGTTTTTCTGCTAAAAGTTTATTCTTTCATGAATGCTCAGCTAACTCAGTTTTATGAAACAGGTATTTATCATTGAAAAACACTTCTCGAAACCTTGATAGATTCCACACTCCACAGGTTTGTTTATTGTTTACTCCAACACAAGGTGCTCTTTTGCTCCAACACAAGGTGCTCTTACTTCACATCAACAAAAATACACAAAGTAAACCCTTTTGATTATCATAACTGACTATTTAATGAACCGTCACACAAATAATTACGAAAATCAAAGTACTATCTTTTTTCAAACCGAGGTCAAAGTTTGTTTTCCTATTTTTAACGAAATCTTTAAAATGAAAAAGTTACACAGCTTTGAAGGTCAGTCTGGAGGCTGTAACTTTAGAGCCTCACAACTCTGCACAAACAATAGGTCACAGAAACCTCAGGATTCCGGAAATTTAATTTTCTCTTAAATGTTTACAGTTGTGCAAATTTTCTCAGAAATCGGAGAGAGTGACTTCCATAATTGCTTATTATTGACTTTAATAGCTGTTAACCAGGACCTCTAGGTTACCGTCACTAGAACACAAACAAACAATGAAACTGAATAGTCAACACTCTATTTTAATGCAAGGATAAGGGATTTCCTGGTGTATTTTTCATGGACCGGTTGTTCATCAATAAACATTTTTAAAAATTTAGAAAATATATTATTTGTAGCTTTTATTTTAATAAACACTAGCTGAAGGGCCCGGCGTTGCCCGTGGAAAATATAATTAAAAATAAAATATTTTGAGAAAATAAAATGTCCGATTTTTTTTAGCCTATAACACCCCCCGGCCAACCATTAGTGTCCACAAAAAATTTCAGCCCAATCGGTCCAGCCGTTTATTCGGCTATACGCAACAAAAATGAATGTCTTGTTTCATTATATAGAAAGCTGAAAGATAGACTAGCTTAATTTCCCAGCGTTGTCCACGTTACTCATTTACTCCTGCCGTTTACCCGTGCTTGGTCTCAAATCATGATTTTAGCAATTTCTTATTTTTTTAGCCTACGTCACCCCTGGGTTCCCCAAAAAAGTTCACTGTTTGGCCAGCTATAGCGAATTCTTACAAATGAGCGAAGAGCTTTAATAAATTATGTAGATCAATCATATTCATAAAGTATGTATTTAATAGATTTGACGACCAAGGTTGGAATACTCGGATACATCTTTCTCATTTGGTAAAAAAAAATTAAACATCAATTTATTCAATTATATATATTTTCTTTTTTTAGTTTTATTTTCCTGATTGTTGTTGTTCTGATGAATTTACTGAATGGGTTGGCTGTCAGTGATACAGGGATAATAAGGTAAATTTTCTAATTTAAAGGCAGTGTTCACTTTTTGACCACCACTAAAAATTGTGCCAGAACGTCCAAAAATATTTTCTACAGTGTTCCTTCTGAAAGCTGCAAGTTTTTAAGATCAATTTAGTGGATTTTTTATGCTTAAAAGTTTAAACGACGCTTTACCGAAAAACTTGTGCTAATTTGCTTGCGGTTTGCGCGACAAAATTTTCTTTCAGTGGAAACCATAGTTTATTTCTCAAATTTGATTTTGTATTTGTCAAAAATGTTCAAAATTTTATGTGCATAAGATTAACACATACATATGTTTAGCTAAATACAATTACAGAAAGGAAAACTTGGATTCTTATAATCGAATTTGTTCAAAATATCTTATATCTAGATTTATCTGAATATTTAAAAGATAACACTTTTTTAAAACCTTGGCATCAAAAGTTATTTTTTTTCGACTTTCCAGGGTACGTACGACCACCGGTTTAAACGGTAAAGCATTTTAATAAAAAACAAGTAAACTACGTTTTTAATTCAAATTCCTCTCTTGGTATAAAATCATCAATAAATAATAAAATGTCGCGCTATTTGTAAAAATCATTGTTGAATGAAAGAATTATTAGTTCTAAACCTTTAGATCTCAAGAAAAGTCCATTTAATTCCAAAAATCGGTTAAAAAATTATTGTTCAGTGGAGTGCAAAAGCTGTAAACACTTGTTTAGAAAAGATTTTTCTAGATTAAAATATTTCATTTGAGTGACATACTTGAACATTAGCTAAATTGAGTTGGATGCTCAAAATGTTCATTGATAATCTATAATTTAAAACTTTTTAATATATTTTTTCCCCTAGAGAAGAAGCGGAGATAGTAACATATATCTCTAGAGTCGAAACAATATCATGTACCGAAGCTGTACTCCTTGGTGAGTACATTAAGCACATAGAATTTGTATTATTTAGAAAAATAAACTATATTATGTACAGAAGCTGTACTGCTTGGTGAGTACATTAAGTACACAGAATATGTATTATTTACATAGAAAAATAAACAATATCATGTACCGAAGCTGTACTCCTTGGTGAGTACATTAAGTACATAGAATATGTATTATTTACATAGAAAAATAAACAATATCATGTACCGAAGCTGTACTGCTTGGTGAGTACATTAAGTACATAGAATATGTATTTCATAGAAAAATAAACAATATCATATACCGAAGCTGTACTACTTGGTGATAACATACTTAATTCTGTACATAGAATTCATGAATAATATAATGTACTGTTATAATATATTACATCATAGACTGATGCAAAAAGTACAAATAGTCTTAGAAAAGTCGGCAGTTCACAAATATAATATCAGTATTAAAAGCACAGAAATTTAAGAATAATTTAAGTGAAAAAAGTAAAAAAATATACTTTTAGGAGATCCGTTCAATTTTCTTGCAAACTGGCCAGCCATCGCCTTTCTCAGGGAACACTGTCAAAAATATATTTTTAAAAAATTATAAGATATATCTTAAAAAATTAATAGATATAAAATAAATAAAAAAATGTTTATTTAAAATATCAACGACTTTTTGACGTTTTTCAGTCTTGTTGATTACATTAATGTGCTTGCACGAAGCTGTTTATTGTATCTATCCTAAATATTTTTATTATCTACAATTTTTTTTCTACAAAGTTGTATTTAATGTCTTATTCTCTGTGAGTAATTCTGTATCAATTGATGAATAATCTAGATTGTATTTAACTTATCCTCTGTGGGTAACCCTGTATCAATTGATGAATAATCTAGATTGTATTTAACTTATCCTCTGTGGGTAACCCTGTATCAATTGATGAATAATCTAGATTGTATTTAATGTCTTATCCTCTATGGGTAACCCTGTATCAATTTATGAATAATCTAGATTGTATTTAATGTCTTATTCTCTGTGGGTAACCCTGTATCAATTTATGAATAATCTAGATTGTATTTAATGTCTTATTCTCTGTGGGTAACCCTGTATCAATTTATGAATAATCTAGATTGTATTTAATGTCTTATCCTCTGTGGGTAACCCTGTATCAATTGATGAATAATCTAGATTGTATTTACAAACTTTAAAAATAACAATGACAAACACTGCACAGCAAGCATTTTTTCCACTCATTCAGTCTTTCTTTTCATGTTTTTTCATTTAATCCGTTTAAAAAATGTTCAGAAAATTCTTAACATATACGCTCTAAAAAATCAACAACTGTTGTGTAAAGTGATAATCAATTTAAACTGGAAAAATTGTCCTCTTTTCTCTTTCGTTAGAAACTCTGAAGGGGGCGAGGGGATTGTAAATACTGAAAAATTAATCTCTGGAAATACTCCCTGAATATTTTAGATTACTTGGAACAGTTACAACTTACAATAATTGTTAAACGGTATTTCTATCTAAGATATAAAGGAGAACCAGGGGCGTAATCAAGGGGGGGGACAATGGGTCTCAGCCCCCTCCCTGGATTGGTGAAATCTATATTGGATCGAGACAACTTTTAGAAATCACTAAATTTGTTTCCAAGTACTTTTCAAGTTTTACTTTACTTTATAGCTGATCCCAGAGAGTGCCTCAAGTGTATGTTGCCAAATTACCTTTTTTTCATTGAAATGAAACCCATAAAACTGTGGAATAGGAAGACGACATATAAGCAACCTAGCGTGTATTGGATGGAGTTAAAAAAATCAAAAAGTTTTATCTATAATCCACTTTGTTAGTGCTTCATGCATGTTCAATGTTCATTATTCATGTCAACTCATAAATCTAAACTAACAGTCGTCTTTCTATTACACAGTATTATATATGTGCAAACTTTGACAAAAATTATCATAAATGACGGTGTTACGGGATATAGAGATGTTCCCAGCATGGCGTTTTGTAGAAGCCTTTATAGGAACAGTCTGGTCAGAAATATTTCTAATAAGGTAGGAATACCTCATTAGGTAAGAGATAGAGATATGATATGATACATCTGATAAGGTTAGAATATCTCAGTAGGTAAGAGATAGAGATATGATATGATATATCTGATAAGGTTGGAATATCTCAGTAGCTAAGAGATAGAGATATGATATGATACATCAGAAAAGGTTGGAATATCTCATTAGGTAAGAGATAGAGATATGATATAATATATCTGATAAGGTTGGAATATCTCAGTGGGGTAGAGATAGAGATATGATATGATACATCTGATGAGGATGGAATATCTCAGTAGGTAAGCGATAGAGATATAATATGATACATCTGATAAGGTTGGAATATCTCATTAGGTAAGAGATAGAGATATAATATGATACATCTGATAAGGTTGGAATATCTCATTAGGTAAGAGATAGAGATATAATATGATACATCTGATAAGGTTGGAATATCTCATTAGGTAAGAGATAGAGATATAATACGATATATCTGATAAGGTTGGAATATCTCATTAGGAAAGAGATAGAGATATGATATGATACATCTGATAAGGTTGGAATAGCTCATTAGGTAAGAGATAGAGATATGATATGATACATCTAATAAGGTTGGAATATCTCATTAGGTAAGAGATAGAGATATGATATGATACATCTGATAAGGTTGGAATATCTCAGTAGGTTAGAGATAGAGATATGATATGATACATCTGAAAAGGTTGGAATATCTCATTAGGTAAGAGATAAAGATATGATATAATATATCTGATAAGGTTGGAATATCTCAGTAGGTTAGAGATAGAGATATGATATGATACATCTGATAAGGTTGGAATATCTCAGTAGGTAAAATGGCCGGCGTTTATATCAATACAATAAAGACCCCTTTTCTATTAACGTTTTTATTTCTAAGTAGATTTTTTCAAATAACAAGTTTTCAAGATAACAAAGAAAAGCTCCTTTTTGTTTAAAAGCTTGGTTAAAACTTAAAAATCGAAGTCGAAATTAGTCTTCATTCTATTGATATATACGACAACCACTGCAGGAAATACTAGAGATATGATATATTTGATGGTAGGAATATCTCAATTGATAAGAGAGAGATATCATATATGAATATAATATATATAAAAGTAAAAAGAGATAAATTAACAAATCTCATAAACAAGCAATTTACGTTACAATTTAGAATTCCATTCATGATTAATCTTTGATCAATACGTTATTGAATTATTTTTTAAAATTTGATTTATCAAATATTATACATATTTAGAAAACTTTCTCAGTCCAGTGAGAGGTTTCGTGATTGTATAAATTTTTCTTCAAGGTTTCACATTACTTTTTTTGTTTGATCCATTGATTTGAATTTAGATAACGGGTGCTACAGGTATACTTTTGTTCTATACCTGGCTACCAGATAAAGAACTGGTTTTGCAACCAAACAGGTAATAAATAATTTGTTAAAGGGAATGTTTGCGAAACAATGGATTTAAATAAACCTGGCGGCTTAGCACTAGAATTAGATAAAATCGTTCTTTAAAAAACTTCATATTAGCAAACCTGAGGTTTAGATCGTATCAAATCTTCAATAAATTAGATTTCTTGTTGGACCTTCTCTGTTACGATGGCAATGCTCGATTCACCTGATCAAGTAAAATATTATGAAATATTATCGATGTTCATAATCTTGAAACTAATAATTTTCAACTATATGGGTTCTCTACAAAATTGACATGTGGCAGAAAAACATAGAATTATCGAAAATCAAAACTTTCCAAATCTAGAAAAACGAATATCTTCCACATTATCAGATCAAGGGTTTAAGGGTACCTTTGTGAATTGGAAATTGTCATCTTTGCATAAAGGGTCACTTGAAATTAAAGGGCCAGACCGGCTATGTAAGGTAGTTGAACTGAGTACGCAGTGTTGTGAAAACGTATCCACCGCCAAAGTAGGAGTTTTGAACGTCGAATTTGCGCTCGAACTAAGGATTTACAGACCTTTAAAAAGTTTTATATGTCTCAAATGAATCCTGAAGAAGCTTTCCACAACACTACATATTCAGTTCAACTACCTTACATAGCCTTTAAGCCAGTCTCTTCATTAATAAGTCTATATCCGACTGATCCTTTCGTGTTCTAGGAGAACAAACCGGTTTGTTTGCATGCCAACAGATTGCATGGGAGCAGAGATAATTCAAGCAGCTAAAGATATTGTTATCAAGTTAGTATCTTCTTCTAAACAAACACAATCCATAGTTCAAATCCTCAATCAATCCAATATTTATTTTAGGAAGACTCGTCTGGGGTTGGAAGGACCCGGAGAAATATCTGATCTTCTCCTCAACCTACAGAAGAACCAGGAGAACTTACAGGATCAAATTCTTAACCTGGCAACCAAACTAGATCTAGTTCTAACCAAACTCAATACAAGATAAGCCAAACTAGATCTAGTTCTAACAAAACTCAATACTAGATAAACCAAACTAGATCTAGTTCTTGACAAACTTGATACTAGATAAACCAAACTAGATCTAGTTCTCACCAAACTCAACAATGAATAAACCAAGCTGGATCTAGTTCTAACCAAACTCAATACTAGATAAGACAAACTATAGATCTAGTTCTCATCAAACTCATTACTAGATAAGCAAAGCTAGATCTTGTTCTCACCAAACTCAATACTACTAGATCGGCCAATCTATATCTAGTTCTTACCAAACTAAATACTAGATAAACCAAACTAGATATAGTTTGTACCAAAAAAATACTAGATAAACCAAACTAGATCTAGTTCTTACCAAACTAAAACTAGATAGACCAAGATTGATCTAGTTTTAATCAAACTCCATACTAGATGAGCCAAACTAGATCTAGTTTTCACCAAACTCAATACTAGATAATCCAAAATAGATATAGTTTGTGCCAAACTAAATACTAGATAAACCAAAATAGATCAAGTTCTTACCAAACTCAATATTAGATAAGTCAAACTAGATCTAGTTTTCACCAAACTCAATATTACATCAGCCAAACTATATCTAGTTCTTACCAAACTAAATACTAGATAACCCAACCTAATTCTAGTTCTAAGCAAACTCAAACTATATATACCAAACTAGATATAGTTCTTACCATACTGAAACTAGAAAAACCAAACTATATCTAGTTCAAGGCAAACTCTAACTAGATAAACCAAACTAGATCTAGTTCTTACCAAACTAAAACTAGATAAACCGAACTATATCTAGTTCTAAGCAAACTCAAACTATATAGACCAAACTAGATCCAGTTCTTTTAAGTAGCTACACAACAACATAAAAAAGAACAAGATTTGGAATTTTTCTTAGCTATTCTTGTTTAAAACTTTTGAAAGTGTGTATGACCATGATCTTTATTTTATATATTGTTATTGTTCTTACATAAGCATTCATAAGCCTGATACTAAATGATAAAAGATATGTACATATAATGTAACACTTTATGTTTTTGAAGAGTGTTCGCGAAAAATGAAAGGGGGCCTACGTCGAAAAATATTCGAAGAACGTATCGTCAATATTATTTTTTATTTGTTTAATATAAAATGCACTTAAAACTACGATTTTTTGTCCGAAAAGTGTCGCTGACACGAGGAACAATGCAGAAACATCGAGATTAGAGACACTCGGCAGCCAACTAATTATCGTTTAAACTGCATCATATATAAAAACAAATCAATAATATTATGAAAACTCCACTGTATACGTCGAAAAAAAATCGATGATTATAGGTTGTAATATCTGAATGATTAGTTAGGAAATAAATTGATTTGTTTATGATTTTAGTCAAATATTGCAACTTTCTGGCTTTATATGGACGGTATGAGTAGTTTATTACAATTTTCTCCTTAAAGACGCAACAAATAGAAGTAAGAGCAGTAACAATCACTATCAGATTTTTTTTTGACCTAAGCCTATACCCGCTTTAATTTTTCGCGAACACTCACTTTAAATGTATGTTCAATGTTATTATTTTCAAATGAAATAAATGCTTATCAAAATTAATTTCTGCCAAAGTTTAGAGTAATAATAGGAAAACATTACTCTCACAATTTCAATTTTTTATTTGATTAAAAATAACAAAAATATGTTCAGTTTTTACTTGGATATTCTTAATTCATGTTACGTTAACATTATTACAATTTGTACTAAAACAAGTTTCAAGTTTACGACCTATAAGACAAGAAGAGTTTAGTTTCCTTATCATAATGCAGTATAGAAGACAATTTTAGACATTAATTTAGTCGAGCGTGTTCTCTAGCATTATCATGAAAAGGTTTTCAGTCCTCTATCTTGATCTAATATAGGTTTTCAGTCCTCTATCTTGATCTAATATAGGTTTTCAGTCCTCTATCTTGATCTAATATAGGTTTTCAGTCCTCTATCTTGATCTAATATAGGTTTTCAGTCCTCTATCTTGATCTAATATAGGTTTTCAGTCCTCTATCTTGATCTAATAAAGGTTCTCAGTCCTCTATCTTGATCTAAAAAAGGTTGTCCTCTGCTTTGATCTAATAAAGGTTGTCCTCTACTGTGATAAAGTGAAGGTTGACCTCTTTTTTTTGTATAATAGAAACTATCCTCTATCGGAATCTAATGGAGGCTGTTCTCTCCTGAGATCTAGAAGAGTCTGTCCCGCACTATGAAAAAGAAGCGGGTATCCTTAACCTTTATCTTGTACAGGATGTCCTATACTTTGATAATATAGAAATTGTCCTTTACACAAATCTAGTGGAGGATGTCCTCAACACCTTTCCTTAACGTGATTTAGTAGAGGCTGTCATCAACAAATATCAGAGGTTGTCCTTGACGTAATCTAGTAGAGACTGTCCTCAACAGAAATCAAAGGTTGTCCTTAACGTAATCTTGTAGAGACTGTCTACTACATGTTAAAGAGATTGTCCTTTACAGATGTCTAATAGAGGCTGTCCTCAAAATAAATCAGAGGCTGCCAGAGTCCTAATCGAATCTAAAAGAAGCTGTCCTCAACAGGTAATAGAGGCGGTCCTCAACAGGTTCCTAGTAGAGGCTGTCCTCTACTTGGTTTTCTTTCTCCATAATCTCGAGGTACTCAGAATATTTAATCTTCTTTGGAACAATATCTTGAAGGAACTCCATACTGTCCTTTCTATACACAAACTTTAAATTTAAACAAAAATCATTTTTATCAAATCAAAAACGTTTAAATTTTTTATGAAGAACTAACCAATCTATCAATATTATCATAATCGATAAGAAAATGTCATCATAAGGGCATTATGCAATTAATTTAAAAAATTTGTTTCCTTGCTACAATTGAAGCTAGGTCCGCGTATGTTAACTCCTGAAATTGAAAAATGCCATGCCGGGAACATATAATTTGTTATTATTAGCTTAGCTCATTAAATCATGTAATTAAAAGTAAAATGCCTCCCCACCCCCATTTCTCTCTCATGGACCAAAGTGAAGTGAATTTGTGTAAGCTAAGTTCTAACAATGACCTCCTTCGACACTGTTTTATTTAAAAATTGCATGTTTCGTGCAAAAAAACCCACCAAAATTCCGTCACATTCTTTTCTTTGTCCTAACATAATTTCCCTTGTTGCAGAAACACAATCTTCCAAGTTAAAATACCCCCCACCCACCCTCACTAACATAGAAATCCTAAATATTACCTCTACATTTCCATGTCTTTGGCTGAGTTTGGTCAGGTACATAATAAACAACTCAGTTGCCTATAAATATTGTATGAACTCAAGTTTTTATATTTAGAAGAAAGAACAACTATTTCCAAAAACTTTGAAGGGACTGAAGATGTAATTTACAGAGCACCCTTCACAACGATGCCCTTAAAAGCTTTGACTGAATGAATTAGATATTCACACTTTTCTGTTTGAAAATAGATAATTTTTATTTATGGCTTCTCTGAGGATTTTTGATGTAAAACAATGGAGAAAATTCCAGCAAGAATATTGTCCACTATATCTGGCAAGTACCTCAATGAAGGGTTTCTTGATTTTACGACGACAGTCCCTTTAAAGTAAAATAGGACTAAAAACATATTCCCGAGAAACATCTTATTTCCTAGAAATTAAAAAAAGAAATCAACGAATTGCACAATTTCTACCTTATGGTTCTGGAAGGTTCTTATTTATTTTTTGATCTAACGGAAAAATGTTCTATCCCCCACCCCCCACCCCTGAAAATATTATCCCCCCCCCCAAAAAAAAATAACCTTATTAACCATGTTATAAATAAAAGTAAGGGCTATTCTAGCTAACGAAGTAAAGAATAAATTTAAAACATTCTGTTAAGTGTACACTATAGTGTACGTTCATGTATGTGAAAAAGTTTTTGTGAGAATTAAATTAAAATTACTTTAGTGATGAGAAAAAGACTCTCTGTTCCTATATTTTCCACCTCTGGAGAACTCTTCATTATCAACTTAACCTTGTTCAGAGGCAACAACACCTCTTTAGATCTGAACAATTAATAGGATAATTGTTATTAATGAGGGATGACACAATAAAGTGGAATATTTAAATATATTTTTTGTTTATGCATTATACAATCCGAAGTTTGTACTGCCATAGAATTTCTTCTGGAGAGTTTTTAGGCTTAGGACTATCAACCCTAGTTCATCAAGGACATCATCTCCTTGATCCTTCTGCAGACCTGCATCCTTCAAACAAGTGACAAAACCCCAGTTATCACGTTTAAACTATTAATTTTCAGGATTTTCTCTTTCTAATAACATGTTGATAAAATCTCAGTTAAAACCTAAAATGGCCATCCTAAAGTTTCTTGAGAAAAAATTAAGGAAAGAAATTAACAATTTAATCCTGCTAAACATTGGTATTTCTTGTGCAATGTGCATTGTGCATGTTTTTAATTTCCTAAATCAATAACTAGGAAATTACTTATAAATAATTTCAAATTACCGTAGTCAAAAGTACCAAAAAACAAATTTAATTGCATAAATCAATATAACAAAAAAAGGATATTTTTAAAAAACTTTGAGAGGGCAGGCGAACTGGCCGCCTTTAAGAGTATGGTGTAAAGGAGCAGCGGCTCCAATACTTGAATCAAACAGTTGGTAACTCTCCAGCTGAGAAAAATGTATGGGTCCGGTGGAATATTTAAATATATTTTATCTCTTTACTCAAAAGTGAGTATAGTTAAAAAAAGGTTAGTGCTTTTATTTCAAGATTTAAATCTTAATATAAATTATAAAAATCTTCGTCTGCATTTTCTGTAGCAGATCAGAACTCAAGAACTTCTTGACCGATTTGCCCCGAATTTGACTTCATTTGTTTCTACAAAAAAATCATTTTTAACCCAAACAACTGAAATTCTGCAAGATAAGAAATTATGATTAGAAAGGGAATAATTTGAATACCACTGATTCGTCGTGTTTAAAGACCAACCTGAGCGGAGAATTAACATTCTTATTGCTGAGGGCGGCTACATTGGGCGTAGCAGGGGCTGAGGTTGTCATTTTATATCTGGAAACAAAATTAGAAAATATTTACATTGAAGGAATCAAATTTGCAAATATTAGCAACAATTTTCTCATCTTAGACAGCACTGGTGCAAAATAAAGTTTAAAAAAAGATGAACAAAATACTGATTGAAAATACCAGGGAAAAAAATAACACTTAACAAAGAAAAACATATTTTTTTGCCGGATGGTTTAACATTACAAAAAAACCGAATTTACGACACTAGAACATCAGGTCCAAATCAACTGTTGAAGGTTATAAAATATACAAAACCTGAATTAAAAAAAAACCATCCTGGTTAAAAGAATTACAACTGTAGCTTCGTTTTTTAAAAACTTAAACTAGAGTTAATAGTTTAAGATCTTAAAATACGTGTTCCTGATTTAAAAGAAATCACACCATAGAAGGTTTGGTTTACTTAAACAAGGGCTTTCTAAATTGAGAGCATTCATGAGTTGAGAGAACTCATGGAGTTCAAGAACTCTGTTAAAGAACTCCGACTAAAGCTCCTGGTTAAAGAACTCCGACTAAAGCTCCTGGTTAAAGAACTCCAACTAAAGATCCTGGTTAAAGAACTCTGTGAAAGAACTCCGACTAAAGCTCTTGGTTAAAGAACTCCGACTAAAGCTCCTGGTTAAAGAACTCCGACTAAAGCTCCTGGTTAAAAAACTCTTCTCTCATCTCAAGAAGTGTTTTCTGCCATTTCTTAACAGCTGTAGTTTCAAACACGGTCTGTGTTGAGTCGAAGAACTGCTGAAGGAACTTGCCTCTCTTCTCTCTCTTCTCATACTCGAACGCCTAGGAGAAGAAGGATTTTATTCAGGTTTTAATTTAATATTAGAACAAGAGTATTTATTTTCTTAAACAATCAAACAAAACCCCCTTTCTGTTGAAAATCAGTTTATACCAGAATGTATGTTTGCGCTAAGTGGAAAAAAGTTCTTAAAGCGTTTAATACGCTGAATTGGAGAATCTATATATAAATTTGGCTTGTCTGTCTGTTTGTTTTTCTGTTTGTTTGTATCCAATAAACGTCAAAACGGCTGAACCGATCGGGCCCAATTTTTTCGTGAGACATCACGTGACCACAGGGAATGTTTATAAATGATAAAATTTTTTTAAAAATGTGTTTTAAAGGTTTTTAATTTTGTAAAAAAAATTAAATTCTTAAAATCCGCAAAATTTTTTCTTCTCCGTTTTAAAATGTAAACAAAAAGAAGTTAAGAACATGTTCACAATTTAAATAGAAGCGCCCTAAAACCCTAGGAAGATGGGCCTTGAATTTCTAGTATTAATAAAAATTAAATAAAAAGTACGAGAAAAGATTAAAAACTTGCTTTTAATCTTGCTTTTTTCGTCTATTGCATTCTATACTTTAAGTACAAAAACAATTTTTATTGGTTTGTATTGATTAAAACAAAAATCCATTGGATTTTCTCTCTTTTCTCAATTTTTCCCCGCTTTGATTAATGAAACAGCAAAATGTTATCTATTTTCTTATGAATTACGACAATCAAAACGTAAACATGAAAGGTATATAATAATATGGATCGCAATTTCGGCCGATTTATTTACTTAAAAATGCAAATTCGGATTTAGGGACATGAAGAAGAAGCAAGGAAGATAAAAAATTAAAATGAATCTCGCTACCTGAAGAATCATATCAAACTTATCAAAATCCTTGGTGAGAATTGCGTTCAGGTCTCCAGGAGTTTGGTTCTCGTATCTCCTGTAATTATAAAATGTTTAAAACTAAGATTGTACAATGTACAACCATCCAAACCCATCCCATCCCATCCCATCCCATCCCATCCCATCCCATCCCATCCCATCTATATCCCATCTATATCCCATCCCATCCATATCCCATCCCATCCATATCCCATTCATATCCCATTCCATTCATATCCCATGCTATGCCATGCCATTCATATCCCATGCTATGCCATGCCATGCCATCCCATCCCGTTCCGTTCCGTTCCGTTCCGTTCCGTTCCGTCCCATCCTGGAGAGCTAACCTGAAAGGGATGAGTAGATCCATCCCTGTACTCTCAGGTAGGTTCTCAATGAGCCCTGTGAAGGCTAGCATCTCCTTTTTCTTCTTCTCCTCAGCAGGAACCTGAGAAAAGATCAACTTTGTAGTTTAAGGGGTGTATATTTTCCTTTACAATAATCGCCCCTTCTTATTTTTATGCTAATAAAGTCTAAATGGGATTTCTGTAACATTTTGTAAAAAAAGTAATTAGAAGAAAGAAAAGTTAATTTTAGATGTATACAGAAACTGCATGTTAGTTCAACGCTAAATCCTCTGAGTTTGAATCTCTAACCTTACAGTGTGGAGTGATGTCTCCGATTCTACACTCCGCCATATCGTGCATTATAGAGATTATGCAAGCATCAGCAGCGCGGGTGCTTAAAAAAGAGTGAATATACAAGTCGGAATTACAAGTGCGAATATAAAACATTTTCCTGAATTAAAATTGCCCTACATTTTATACATCGCGAAATTACAAGATGTTGTTGGGCTGAAGGATGAAGCAATAAACAATAAATTGCAGGTTAAATAAATTTTGAAAATCAAGACCCAAGCTCCGGAATTTAGCAATTGCCCTTTAAGAAAATTATTTCATCTAATTAGGTATTCATTTAATCTCCAAATTAGACTTGTTAAAATCAAATCATATCAAGGTCCTAATTTCCACGCTCCAAAATCTAAGTGACTTTTCTAAATCAAGGATGAAAAAAGGTCTTTAAGCTTGTAATTGTATGACATTTGTGTATCAAATTTATCCCCAATTAGACTTGTTAACTTAAATCTATTATGATTAAATCATTTAACAATAATCATATTGAAGAACATGGTTTACCTTTCCTTGTGCGAGAACATAACCCCCATGAACCCCATTCGGAACATATGGGACGCTACAGTCTCAGGTTCACGAACCTTTTTATAAATAATATATAGATTGATTTAGGGGTACACAACATTTTCACGAAAATTCATAAAATAAAGCTCTTCGCTCACATTTGTTAGTAATCTCTGTTTGATTGGGGAACTCGGGAGAACCACGGGAATGTTCTTAGTTTGGTTTTGAGATTCTTGGTAGAGTGAGTCCACTTTTATAGGGGAAAATAGCTAAATCGTAATTTAAGACCAAGCGCGGGTAAACGGCGGGAATATATATGCAGGGTGGCCAAAACTTTTTTGAACCCATCCGTACAAAAACCGTACATTTTCAGAAGAAATCCGTACAATCCGTACAATTTTCGAAAAACAATCCGTACAATCCGTATAATTTTTTTTAAAAAAATCCGTACAATCCGTACATTTTTTTAAACCAATCCGTACATTTTTTTAAAGATCCGTACATTTTTTTAAAAAATCTGTACAATCAGCACAATTTTCGAAAAAATCCCATTTTTGAAAAAAACATTAAAATTCAATTTTTCATTCATTGTAGAGGGTTTAAACTTCTTCAGCAAGAATCAATCTGTAAAAAATTGGCTTCATACATATATACAAACTAAATACTGGGTACATGATACTAGGTGCATGATACTGGATACTGGATACATGATACAGGGTACATGATACAGGATACAGGATACTGGANGTGAAAATTTAAAAAAAACGGTGTATTTTCCAGGATAAAATCCGTACAATCCGTACAATTTGAAAACAAATCCGTACAATCCGTGCAATCCGTACAATCCGTACAATTTTAGGGTTAAAAAAAAATCAATCCGTACAATCCGTACATTTTGGCCACCCTGTTTATGAGTACACGGGGCAACGCTGGACATTCCAGCTATTTGGAATAATCTTACATAAAAGCCTAGCGACGAAATTAATTGTATGCATGTATATTGTATGTCACCTATCACCGGCCGAACCGTATTATTTAAGAGAAACGCAACTTTATCAAAAACAGTTCCCTTAGCCCCTTGGGCAATACAGGATAACGGGCTTATCCCTGAGGCTAATCGTTTTCTGTCGAGTGAAAGAAATACGGACAACTGCGCAAAGACTGATGGGCATTGGGCAGGGGAAACGTAAGGTACTTTTGCGAGTTTTTAATCTAATAAAAGCGTTCTACCTGACAGTTGACCCATCCGGTTCTCTTGAGTTTCTGTAGAGTTGATATCTCCAGAATAAAGTTGAGAGATTTCTCCAGGAGAAGAGGGTCCTATCATTGTGAAATAAAAATTAATTTATCAATTCTTCTTAATATATGCAACCTACATTTACGCTGTGGAAAAAAGATAAGACAAGTCGACTTATCAAAGATATAAATAACTTCAAGTTAA
The DNA here is from genome assembly GCF_000591075.1 of Eurytemora carolleeae. Classification (NCBI taxonomy): domain Eukaryota; kingdom Metazoa; phylum Arthropoda; class Copepoda; order Calanoida; family Temoridae; genus Eurytemora; species Eurytemora carolleeae. Next base: position 95,467 of record NW_019397091.1, read on the forward strand.
ATGCTGTATATATCCGCAAATGACTTTTATAGAGAATTACCGATAAGCTAAAAAAAAGATATCTTCATCATTTTTGCTGAGGCAAAGATTTAAAAGGTACAGTTATTGTGAATTGGGGAATCCACCCCCTTTTAACGATAGATCATTTGAAATTATATCCACAACCCCTTCATAAAAGAAGTTAACAAATATTATAATTTACCAATTCATCAATCCAAACATCTTAAAATAAAATTCAAATTATCTTATTGAAGTCTATCCAAGGTTAATTACCTTAAACTCGTTAAAACGCGTGGATCCAGGGAACTGAAGCTCCGCCATCTTTTTCAAAATGGAGGCCTTAGATAAATCAGGACAGGATTTCTTCTCTTCCTCCCACCTATATAATGAATTAATATTTGACAAATAGTCGCGGCAGTTACAATTTATCTTCAGGGTTTGTAGCTTTTTGCACCAAGAAACTTTTTACCAGTCAGTTTTTGAGAGATAGATTGAGCTCGTGCGAATGAGAAAACACAAGTTTTTATACCTGAGAATAATTTCTTCAAGTTCCATGATCCCCCTGTATAGCTGGTGTTCTATTGAGCTGACCAGCCGGCCTCGTCGGATCTCAGCGTGCTCAGTAAACAGAGCGGCTAGCTTTCCAGCAACTAACGGTGGCAGGAACTCTCTGAATATAGAATATTTTCCAGTATTTTAAAACCTATATGAGCCCTTTTTGTTTTGTTTTGGGTTTGTTTTCAATATTATTTCAAATTTTGCTGATATGAAAAAAAAATACTTTCAATACTTCCAACAGTTAGCATCAACCCAGAGGTATGAGTTTTCTGAATATACTTTTTATATCAATTTCGGTTCTCCTGCGAATTTAGAACTTGTAAACCAAATAAGGTTACTATTAGACGGGTACGTTTATATTCTCAAGTCCGTTTAGAACAGATTTGTAACAAATAAGATTAAAAATTAAGATAAAGAAACTGTAGAATGCAATTTTACATGACCCCTTATTTGAAGAATGACAGGTCCATTGACAAAGGTACCTTGGAATCGTTATCTTAGCAACAGTGGAAAAAAATTGTATTTTTTCCATATTAAGAATGCTAAATTTGTAAATTACGTGCTTACTGCTAAGTCGCATTAAATCCACAAGTAATTTTAATAGAAACCACAATTAAAATTGATCAATTTTAATTAGAAAAGTGAGAATATTTCTCAATTTTATTAACACAAAGGGTTACCTAAAATTACGAGTGTCGAGTATGGTTCATTTCTAGATAAATTTAATATTTTTAACCTGAGAATAGTTTTGACTTCTTGAAGCTTGGTGTCCCACTCCGTGTTCTCGTCGTTACAGGAGCCTAGGCTGGACAGGCTAGACACTAGGGAGAGCTGTACAAGCTTATTCCTAGATAGTTTTTAAAATATGTATTTATTCTACTCAGACTCTACTACAAGACTATTGGGTGCCAAACGGCCGGCCCAACAAACAGCAAATCCAAACACATCAGCAACCCCACTCTTCCCTTCCTGGGATGTTTTACAATAATTAATTTATTATACTGCAAGAGTGTACTGGTAATGTTGTGGCTTAAACGCCCACACCGCCAATCCTACACGTCTGCTTGTCCCCCAATCGATATATATCTCTAGGACACATAGGTTTGTCTATTTGGTCTGCCCAAGTTTAGTTCCATTTTGTATTGCTGGATAATAAATCTTAACTTGTTGACTGAGTTAACCCTGTCCCTGGACTATCTCGACAGTCGACATATGTACTATGTACCTACCCCCCCCCCCCAGGATTTATGTTTGTTACATGACCGATATATTCTTTCTCATAATATATAACGTTCAAACCATCTAAACCTAAGAAATATGATTGGCCGGGACAAAACACACTTATTAAAGCTATTTGTGAATAACAAAAATTCATGTTTCCACATGTACAGTGTACAATGTACATAAATGGCTTGTAAGCAATAATGATCAGTATCAAACAGAAAGAACTCATTCTCTAGTTTCCAAAATACTTTCACCTTCTTTGTATTAGCATTACAACCAATATAGTGAAGGGTTGAAGAACTTATTCTGCTTAAACATAAAATGAGTAAAGTTCTACCAAAATACCAAAAAAAGTAATCTGAAAATGTGTTAGTATAGTAAAGAACTGATACAATTTTGAGCTCAATGGTTTTGAAAGCTCAATATCTTCACCTTTCAAGATCTGTTGTTACTTTTTCATGAGCTTTTTTTAACCCGTCTCTGGTCCAGGAGAGGAGTGAGTATGGATGTAAGAAGTAAAAATTCTGTGAAAATAAATATTAACTTGTTCACATTAACACTTTTACTTTATACACAGACTGTAAGAATGAACTAACCTATTAACAGATGATGGAAGACACATGCACAGTATTGCCATCCTCCACGAAGATTCACCGTAGGTCGTCTCCCATATTTCACCGCTAAAAATAAACCTTGAACACATGTGGTTTGAAGTCTCCTAAAGTCAAGCCATCTTCGAAATTGTAAATATCCTAGTTAACTTTGGGCTTTATTCTTGTTCAATATACTTGAAATCTAAATTCTCAAGGGTAGGAACTGGCTAGGCTTAGAGATGGTTCAACCATGTATCTTGAGTCGGGGATTCAGGATTTGTCAATGATCTGAAAGTTTAGATTTGAAATAAAAGAATGTTTTTAAAAACGGATCGAACCAGCGGTAGGTATTTCAACGATCTAGCTCAAATTAATTAAATTCGGTCCCTGGTTGTCTTGAATAAGAGAAAAAAATAGGTGAAGTTTGCATGAGTAAAGGATTTATATGTTTTACATACCTGGGTTCATGTTTAGCCTTTCCTATCATCTGGAGAAAGTTTAGAACCTTCCTACCATCATCTTCCTCGAACTCAAGATCCATAAACTCAACAGTCTTCACACTCTCCTAGTCAATCAATCAATCAATCAATCAATCAATCAATCAATCAATCAACCAACCAACCAAAAGCCATCAAGAACTATTAACTCAAATTTCTCTTGATCAGCCAACCAATCAATCAATCATCCAACCAATCAATCAATCAATCATCCAACTAATCAATCAACTAATTAACCAGTCAAAATCCATCAGCAGTCAACCAAGAACCAAGAACTTGAATCTCCTAATCAATCAATCAATCAATCAACCAACCAACCAACCAACCAACCAACCAACCAACCAACCAACCAACCAACCAGTCAAAATCCATCAGCAGTCAACCAAGAACCAAGAACTTGAATCTCCATCAATCAACCAACCAACCAACCAACCAACCAACCAACCAACCAACCAACCAACCAACCAACCAACCAACCAACCAACCAACCAACCAACTGAAGATTCTGGATGTTCGTCACCTTAAAGTATCCGAACTCCTGGTAGGTTTTGAATAGCTTCTCCTTCTCCCTGACTACGAAGCTGAGGGTGGCCTCCTGGTAGAAACTGGGATTATTCTCCAGGTTACTAGAACCAACCATCATTGTTTCATCATAAAATTTAAATTTTAACATCAGAATTGCTAACGCTCTGGGGCTATTTAAATTACTAAACATTCTTTCTTCAACAAATAAAACCTAGAAAGTCATTTTTGATTTGAAGGGACTGTCGATCTTTTATCAATATAAAGTTTCACAAAGGATTTATCACTTCAAACCTTAATCGTAGGAAAACTTACCGCTTTTGAGTGTAATGCGACAAATCTCGTTAATTTATTTATTTTTGCTAATTCTATATAGTACTTAGTCCAAACCCACGCGAGTTAGCCGTGGCAAAAGGTTAATGATTTTATGGAAAAACTAATATGCTATTGGTTTTGAAAAATGAAAAGCAAATTTGATAGATTGGTTATTTAATCATATTTTTGTCCAGTAATCTGAAATCTGAAAACTGAAACAATGTTAAAGAAATGTGTAAGCATAAAATGATTGGTTGCCTGATAACGGTTTCGAGCATGTGACTCTTCTCAGCGTTTACGCCTCAGTAAATACCAATATTTGGCGAAGAAAATCATTATATTGACGTGATGATATGAAGTAGTTGTTTTAACCACAATAGTCCCTCTTTCAAACTAATACAGTGAGAAACAGAAAAAAATAAAGACAATATTAAATCAATAAATAATGATATTTGATGTGGCTACAAAGCAAATAGTTTTAATAGTAACTTTAAATCACTTATTAATTGAATTGGGTCTGTTTACACTGCACAATTACTGCTGTCTTTTGCACTATTTACAGTCATAGATCGAGTCTAAATGTCGTCTCTATTCCCGAGTTTAAAGGTTCTAACTGTAGGATTGTATGGGTCAAAAAAAAGGGTAACTGCCCCTGCCATAATGTGTGTTTGTCAGGGAGGAAGGGTGTAAAAGGAGCGAAAAATCATCAAAAATGTAAAATTTTCAACTTTTTTACAATGATTACGCCTCCGAGTTTGTTTTGAAGAAGAAGCTCAAACCCAAATTCCCTCCTATTAATGAATATTGAAAATAAAGTAAGGGGTAGAGGATGACTTGTATAAGAAACTTGTTCTAAATGTTGATATTGGTATATTCCTGGTGGTGTAAAGGCAAGGTTAGTGTAGTGAACATGAAAATGATAATAGGAGGGCTGGTAGTGAACATATGCCCTGAAAAAAATTATCAAATTAAAGTTGTTAATAACATCAACAAATACATTTCTAAAAGTTCCCAATTTTTATTATTTAAAATCTTGAATAAATTAAAAAATAAACGTATTTTTTAGAATTGTAAATCTTTGGAAAACCTGATGAATAATTCTAACTTATAAAAATAAAACCAGTATTTTGCTTGAAGCAATAGTCATCAAAAGATTCATTTTCTTTCTTTCGAATATGATTCCCCTGACTGTTACCTAATCTGTGAAGATGGTAATCCATATTTGTCTGATATTGCCTTCTTTCCTTCCTTCTGTAGATTGTAAAGCATGGGCAGATGGACATTCGATAAATCCCTAATTATAAACATAAAAACAACTACTTTGCATTCTTAAAATTTTTAATAATAAATTTAACAAAAAGCAAAAATTTGAAAATATTTATAATCCTAAAACCTTAAGAATTTTATTTTTTATTGTCGCATATATGAAATAAAAATTGGAAGAAAATGATGGTATCATTTATTGACCTAAATACGCAAATAACAAAATTCATATTTGCTAACTTTAAAGTCTGCGTTAGTTGAATATTTTTCAATTGGGCGTGGGGTTAAAACTTGTTGTTTAACTAAACAAGATTAAAAGATGTTTTTATCATTCTTTATGGTCCGACTTAATAGTCCGGTTGATAAAAAAAACTTTGCTAGATAATCTTTTCGTTTCACCATTATTCATTTCTTTTCTGTTAAGTCTGGTTTATATAATTTCTTTGTCAGAATAAGTAATAATCTAACCTGAGAGATTTAACATCCCTCCTGTGTACAATAGCTAGGCAGTACAGATCTTCAATCTAAATAAAACTGTGCTATCAAATGTTAATAGTTTTATTAAACTTAATTTTCAATATTTACTCCCTCACCAACTGAATAGTCAAAATATTATCAAAATATAGTGTACATTCTTTCTTAAACAAAGCAATTTGAAACTTATTTAATTTAGCAAGGAAAATTTAAACCGTTACATGCCCTAGTCACATTCAACGACACCCTTTGGCCCTTTACCGGATTTAGAATGAGTAAGACACCGTAGTATTTATACATTGAAAGGATATAAATTGTCTGAACTTCCTTCATTGGCTCTACCGTATGGATCTGCAGATCACTTTTACAAAAAAAACCGCAATTAACAATTATCAATTTTCTGATAGAATTTGTTTGTCTTATTTTTGGCCAGGCAAACGTTAAAAGAGTACTGCTGTGAATCGGACATCGAACTCTTCAAGAGAAGTGTTACTTAAAATCACATTAAAGTTCCACTGCAATATAACAGGGCAATGCCCGATGTACAATGATATCAACACAGCGCACTCAGGACTGCAGCTGAATACGAGCGGGGTTCGATGAGTTTAAACACACAAACGAACACACAAAGGTAGGGAGGGTACCGTGTTTATTTGAGCATTGCCCTCTTTGCATGGAGGGTCACTTGAAATAACATTTACAGCCCCTTTAAATGGCTTGAATCAAGTGTCACCTGTTTCCCGTTCCACTTGAAATCTGGAGCCATCATAAACCCGTTTATAGGATCAGAGTTCTCATAAATCACACGATCAGTCTCACTCTTATGATCTAATCAATCAATAATCAATAACTGATAATAATGATAATAAAGATAACCGTATTAACAGTGATAACAATGATAAAGTTGTAAACCCAGCTGACTGAAAACTAATGATGATAATAATGCTACCAATGATAACAGTTATAACAATGATAATAATGACAATAATGACAATAAGGATAAAAATGATAAGAATGATACCTAGGAAGTTGTAAACCCAGCTGACTGAAAACTTCTCCTTCTCAATAAAGGGCAGTGTCACACCGTGATATAATTCAGCAGTTTCGTAAACTAAAATAATCAATTAATAAATTAATCAATTAAAATTAATCAATTAAATTAACAATTAATAAATAAATAAAAAAATCAATTAATAAATAAATAAATCAATTAATAAATTTATCAATTAATCAATTAATCAATTAATAAATTAATTAATCAGTGTTCACCAGAGAAGTATATTTTGCTAATCAATCAATAAGGTCAACAAGTTGGCAAACCAGTCATTTAGAAGTCAATAGTTTAGTCCAAACGTCCTCTTTCTAGTCTTTAATCAAAGCATCAATCAAGTCATCAATCAAGTCATCAATCAAGTCATCTATCAGATCAAATCATCAACCATGTCATTCCCCCCTCCCTCTCCCTCTTTTGAAAATAATTTTTTTCCCAGAAGAATTATTTTCTAAAGGTTTTATTTACTGAGTTGGGGAAAACAAATGATTTTTAGGGGAAAATAAACAAACTTTTGTGTAAAAAGAATGAAAAAAGAATGAACATATTTGGCTTTTCATGTCCTTTTTTTCATTTTCTAGAACTATTTCTTTTTAGGATTTTATTCGCTGAATTGGGAAAAATAAATGATTTAAAGGGGAAAATAAATATTTTTAANCTCCCAAGATATACAAATAAACAGTGTATACACCACTTCCATATCATAACTCAAATTAAAAGTAATATCATGAAGCATTTCAATGATCAAGTTTACAATCATTGAGAAAAAAGCTACTTTCGTAGTCTACCCTAGAAAAACTTTCATCATCGGCCTGTAGACAGGTGAATACTATAATGAACGCGTCTCAATCTCAGTTTATCAATTAAGTGGTTAATAAAGTTATTTATCCAATCATTGACAGTCAAGTCATTAATCGCTTCATGTTTCTACAGGGGTGTACTTTTCAGTAGGGAGTCTCATTTTGCACCCTGAAACCGTTAAGTTGTACCACAGAAACTAATGCAGCTAATATTGTTCCTTTTGGTGTCAGTTTTCAGAGGAAAAAAAATTACTCTGAAAAATGAAAACTGACACCAAAAGGAACAATATTAGCTGCATTGGTTTCTGTGGTACAACTTTTAGGTTTTAGGGTGCAAAATGGGCCACCTTATTTTTCAGAAAGATTTTTGATGATTTGGAAAAAATTTAAAAATTTGACATCAAAAGGTTACCACATTTTTAGACTATTTTGTACCCAAATCAAACCATTTATTTTCCACAATTCAGCAAATAAAACCCTAAACAAGCATATATATCTTGTGGGGAAAAAATTATTTTCAAAATTATTTTTGAGAAAAAATACACCCCTGTGTTTTAACACATACCTAGATGAGGGGGTGAAGTAGTATACTTGTCAATATGTTTCTGTGTAGCAGGATGGATAATATTTGCCTTCACTGTATTCGACAAAATTTAAACTAGCATTCTTTTTAGATATTTGTAACAGTTTATTTAATAATCTATATAGCTAATAGTTATTTAAGATTGTTTTTAAATCTGCAGCTACGATATTCTTTGACACCATAGAATAATACCGACAAAATATTTGTGTCAACATTTTCCCGATTTTTTTTTAATGAAATTTTTGTCGGTAAAGAATTAATAAATTTTTTTTACGAGCAAAAAATTCGGCCAGGCAAAATAGTTTTGATTTCCTTCATTGTGCTGGGGATCTGGTAGAAGCCTATACTGTCCATATATATCGTTCTGTAGAACAGTTTCCAGACTAGTAGATCCAGATATAATCCCCTGCAGAGTATCCTCACTAAACAATAAATAGTTTCCAGTAGATCCAGATATAATCCCCTGCAGAGTATCCTCCCTAAACAATAAATAGTTTCTAGTAGATCCAGATATAATCCCCTCCAGAGTATCCTCCCTTAACATTAAATAGTTTCCAACTAGTAGATCCAAATATAATCCCCTGCAGAGTATCCTCCCAAGACAATAAAAAGTTTCTAGTAAATCCAGATATAATCCCCTGCAGAGTATCCTCCCTAGACAATAAATAGTTTCTAGTAGATCCAGATATAATCCCCTGCAGAATATCCTTCCTAAACAATAAATGGTTTCTAGTAGATCCAGATATAATCCCCTGCAGAGTATCCTCACTAAACATTAAATAGTTTCTAGTAGATCCAGATATTATTCCCTGCAGAGTATCCCCCCTAAACATTAAATAGTTTCTAGTAGATCCAGATATAATCCCCTGCAGAGTATCCTCACTAAACATTAAATAGTTTCTAGTAGATCCAGATATAATCCCCTGCAGAGTATCCTCCCTAAACAATAAATAGTTTCCAGTAGATCCAAATATTATTCCCTGCAGAGTATCCTCCCTAAACATTAAATAGTTTCCAGTAGATCAAAATATTATTCCCTGCAGAGTATCCTCCCTAAACATTAAATAGTTTCCAGTAGATCCAGACATAATCCCCTGCAGAGTATCCTCCCCAGACAGTAAATAGAACATATTCGTGGTTAAGTAAACCATTCTTAAAAGTTCTAAAGTTAGAGTTAGGAAATTTAATTTTGTACACAATATATTGTTATTAGAAAAACATTAAACTTTGACAGAAAAATAGTTTATGGGCGACATTTGTGTTCTGTTGGCTCAAAAAATGTAAACTTTTTAGTTAACAAACTCCGAATCCATGGAGCTAAAAAAGTAGGGATCCATCAGATCCGAATCCCGACCAATTTCAGTATTTTTGGCATAAAAATGTTAGTTGGAAATTATGAATAAAAATAAATAGTTAGTAATTAATTTTGATCTTCGTGACACAAGAAAAATATTTCAAACGGTCAAGGGTAGTTAAACTATTTCTCTCTTCCCCTTAAATTCCGACCAAGAATAATATGTTTCTTTCTGAAGTTACATTTCTCTTACGTGAAAGGAAGTTTATCCAGGATGATAATTGCTGGGTCTGGAGAATTCTCAACCTAGAATATAAAATTAAATTAAATAACGTTTAAGTGTTGACCGTCTTCTATAAAAAATTTATGAATTAATGAAAAAAGTGGCGGTTCTGATTTTGAACTTTCAGCAAAATCTGTGACTCAATTATCACGATCTCTCTGAAAGTCTGGATGGACAAAAAGATTTCAATCTAACCTCAGCCTCTATGAAGATGCATTTCTTCTCAGCGCAGTCCATGAGAATCCGTTTTAACTTTATACCAGTCAGAGTGCTCCTAAGAAAATAAAAAACATAAAACAGGGAACTTTATCTTTTCTTCAGATAATATATCCTCTCCTTCGCAACAAAAAATTACCGACTATTTTATGTAACCGGGGATCCACAGTGGGCCTAAAGCAAGAATAGGTTTAACAAAAATGTCACCAAAAACGGCCAACATATTATAAAAATAGGAAAATAGGACATAACACGAAACCAAACCAGTTTTTAAGTAAATCTTAGCCTGACAGAGACATTTACTTTTCAATTTTACAAGAAAGTTACATAAATTGGCCCCTAACTGCCCAGAAATATAGAAACTAGGCAACAGACCAAGAACTTTTATAAGATTTATTGAAGGGGTTTTGATTTTCAAAATTTCCTTTAGATTTTAGGTAATCTCAGATTCTAAAAATTGTGAATATTATGAATGGTTTTAGGTTGGGAAATGGGATACAAATGTATTTTTCAGGTTGGGAAGTGTCCTAAAAGTATACTTGGTTGAATTATGATAATATAATGTAGAAGAATATAAAATGATAATTATTGTTTCATTCATAATACTCACAATATTTAGCATCTGAGATTACCTAAAATCTGGAGGAAATTTTGAGAATCAAAACCCCTTTTATAAATGTTATCAAAGTTCTTGGTCTGTTCCTTAGTTTCTATATTTCTGGGCAGTTAGGGGCCAATTTATGTAACTTAAGATTCATAGATAATGTTGTCACATTTTCCTGAATTTACTTGTAAAATTGAAAAGTATATCTCAGTCAGACGAGCAGCTGAGATTTACTTAAAAACTGGTTTGTAATCGTGGTATGTCTTATTTTTACAACCTCTTGAGTGTTTTTGGGGACATTTTTGTTAAACCTATTCTTGCTTCAGGGCCACTGTGGATCGAATTTGATAATTTTGAGCTACGTCACTAATTATCAACTACCAGCTCAAATTTGTACCACCAATTAAAAAATTAATATTCAGAAAGAATTTGAATCAGTGATTCAAATTTGAATCGGTGGCTGGCAGTTTATCGCCCCTTAAATTTCATTAAATTCGGTCAATTCAACTTCAAACATCTACGACAGAAACTTTAAGATTTTGAAACTTTGATTTTTTAAAATCTTTGACAAGTTTTAAATCGGTATAACTGTCTTCTTCGTTCTCTCCCTTTCAACTTAGAAATGCAGTATTTGGTGTTTTTTTTATGAGAAAAAAATAGGATTTTAAACAGACAACATTTGTGGTGGATTCTAATCAATAGAACGAACTAAAGCTTCCTAGAAAGGGACTGGGAATCAATGTAATAAAAAGTTATATTGTGAAAGTATTAAATCGTCTGTAGAACTTACCCAACCCCTGTGTGGTAGCTACTCGGTTTATCTCCGTTCTCTGTCATTTTCTCTCTGAATATTCAGAAAAATAATTGATTAATAATTGCCTAGCTCAACAGAATGATAACAGTTAATGTTTAAACTTAAGAAAACCTTAAAAAAATGGTTACAGAAATAGGGCTAAAAATAAAATACCCCCCCCCTAGATTAAATTATCCGATGATAAATAATTTAGCCAAAGCTCGGCATCATATATGAATTTGTATTGCTTCTAAAATTCTAGGTTTATTAAAAGTTATAAGTCAGCAAGTGCTCGATCAAAATTATTTTTAACCCCTATTTTTGAACCAAATATATATTAATCCAACATAATTTACTAATTTTAATATGAATAACGTTTGCTTGATTTACAAATAGTTTTCTAAAATATATAAATTTTGTTTTGTTTTTCCTTCCAATATAAGAGAGAAAATAATTCAAATTTCTAAAATCATGCTTTTTATGACATTTTTACAAACGAAAAAAGAGGTCAATTTTGCGTTTGGAAAAGTTTAAAATTCATCTTTTTTATAAATAGAATATTTTAGAGTATTACATATCACACTTTTAAATAAGATAATAATAGTAACAGTACCTAAGAAACAATGGATACTTCAGTAGATTGGCGGAGAAAAGTCAAAATTAATCGTCACTCGTCCTGAGTCCGAATTTAAGAATTTGAGCCGCGTCTCAAATCCGCCAAAAACCGGTTTCAATTGAGCGCCGGCTTAAATCTTGAAACATTAAATACAATTTTAAGTGGAACCAACCATATTTGAGCCGCGGCTCAAATTTAAACCGCGGCTCAAATTCTTTAAGCTCGGCCTCAGATGACTGGGGAGGGGGGAGGGTAAAGGGGAGTGGCTGGACTCCAAGTTACTATTTGTCTCAACCTTCTCAGCGTACCCTTTATTTCCGTCGGTAACCAAATAGATTTTATACATCTGAAAGAATTTTTTTTCACAATTATTACAGCTCGTAGATTTCATGAGAGATTAAGCAACTATTCTGATAATTTACCCTTACATATTTTTCTTTAACAATAATTATAGATAAATAACCAAATATTAAGCTTTGCACCGGCAAAAGAGGTTTATAACGAAGTTTAAAGAAATATTAAAGGGAGTGTTCGCGAAAAATGAAATATTTACTACATTCGAATGACCCGAATCAGTCCAAAATTATTGTTTTGTCCTAATTAATTTATTACTTTTAAATTTAATTGAATTATTTACTGGTTAAGTGGAAAAATGCAACTAAGTGAATTTACAATTTACATGGGCTTTGCGCCCTTGGACAATAATCTGACTATGATTAGGATTCAGCCTAACCTTCATTTCATTTTACGCGAACATAACTTTAAGAATTCACCAACTCTTCTATAAGACCTGGTTTACAGCGTAAACCGCCACCGGCGTGAGAACCGCCACCATAAGAGTGCTGAGAATAACCGTCTGTTTAGTCCGGCGATGATGTGCTTCAAGGATGGCGGTTATATTAGGTTGAGGTCCAGGAAGAACAGCGGGACTGGTAGATTCTCCAGCTAGGAACAGTTTCTTCTGCGCAGACTCCAGGCTGACCAGCTTATCCAGTACTTTCGACTAGAATACAACAACATTAGAATATATTCAGTTTGATAGTTCAATTTCATCCGCACTGCGAATAAATTACAATTTAACTGTGTCTAAAAAAGGACGCGAATCCACCATACTAGCTCATAAATATTTCTTGAATTTTTAACAGTTTTATTAACTTCAGAAAAATTCCGAACGTTATCTAAATTGGCAAGTTTTACGGATTTTTCGACATTCGAGTGTATCAACCCCCTCCCAACAAAAAATTAAAAAAATTATTTTAAATCTATCTAAAGTGTGAACTGCATAATAGAGAAGTATAATATTTCACAAAAAGGCACTTTTTTTTGACTCACACTGTATAGTGTATATTTAAGAAAATACGTAAAATTGCGACGTGTCAAGCACAATATATATTTTCTGAATAAATAACCTTCACCAACTGAAAGACATATTTACCTCAAATTTTGGCATTCTTTGCTCAACCAGAAGAAGAGATCTGACATCTTTAATTTTATCGTCCATTTCCTGTCGAACAAGAGAAACATTGAAACTTAATGCAGAGTTCTATTTCACAGTGGAAATAAATTTTTCTTTTTAATATTAATCATCGTAATTTTGGTGATTCGATCAACCATTTGATTTGAAACAATTGACCTTTTTCACGATGAGGAAAAAAGACAAAAATCGCCATGTTAGTTTAATAAAATATTCTCTTGTTCCTTTGAATAGTTTGTCAAAGATTGAAAAAGTTCCTTGTTCTCTTTTCTTAACAATTCAAAATTTGTCTTGACAAAGTTTTCTCTTTCTAATCCAACCTGCTGATCCCGCTCACGATCCTTAAATAAAAATACTAAATAGGATCAGTTAATTTAAATAATCCATGGATTGATATTGGGAGCTAAACTGTACTGGCTCCATTGGATTTAACATAGAGGGTACATTGTACATTTTATGATTTTTAAATAATAATTCTCACCTTGAGTTGAATATGTGCAAGTTTTCCGACATTCGTGTTTTGAACAAAAATATCGGATTTTATATTTTCAATCTTCTCATCTAAAACCTAAAAAAATAACAAATTTCGGAGATTTTAATTTGTAAATGTCCTTAAAAAATTTCTTCTTCAAAAATAAAGTTCAGAGTTTGATTTGAAATCTTAAAAATTCTATGTTGCAGGGTGGGGGCAGAAGCTTTTTATCGTTTGTAATGTTTGACCTTCTCGTGTTGTATGATGAGATCTGAGATAGTTTCTTGTCTGTGTTGAACCCTAGCCAAGGATTCCTCCAGGAACCTCGTGTTTATCAGCTCACTTGATTTATTTAAACTAACCAGGACCTCATCAACCTTGAAAAGAATAAAATCTGAAATAAAATTTTCCTTTATTTACCTTCCAAATCAAATAAAACACAAAAAAAATGCACCATGATTAAGTTAAAAATAAAATGTTAACCTTAAATATCACGAAATATGATAAATCATGAAATAGATAAAAATTAAATTTTTGTTTGTACCATTGTGTATTGTCAGGATAAAAATTTCATCAATTTTCCTCCTTAGCTTAAAGGAATATACCCTAATCAAAACCAGTGTGTATCCGAACCTCCCAGAGGAAGGGTGTCAGCAGAGCTTTCTAAGCCTGTTAAGAGAAAGGGCGCTATGTGCGTTGTACTTGTATAGAAGTCTAGATAGCAAGGACAATTCTCTTCTCTTCTCTCTCCACAACTGAGTAGAAAGCGTGACTAATCCCGAACAAGATAAAGTAATAAAGATGAATACAGAAGCAATACAGAAACTCAAAACATTAGGGATGAAGTACATGCTGATACAGGTTTTAAGGGGGAACAGAGCCTTCAATAGACTTTAAATCAAATACCATAAACTGGTTTTTCACCCTCCTCACAATGGAAACTGGATTACTCATGGCAGACCTCTGACAATGATAGGCAAAAGACACACTCCCCGTGTTTTAAAGCGATGGGACAGCATGCTTAGCGGGTTATTTTTTCTTTAAAAATCTGTCCACGTGGGAATACACGTTAAAAGTGAGGACTATGGTATTTCTGATACCTGTTACCCTTACACCCCCATCCTCATCCGCCTACCTCCTAAATTCTTCCAACCTTATCCTACTTCACGAGCAGATATTGTGGAACTCAGAAACTGCTTTGCTGTGGAATCTTAATCAAAACTCTCTGAGAGAGATCATCATTGGTTTCATTGGGTGTTCCTTTCCTAGGGGGTACACCTAAATCACCTTGAACCTAGCCGAATGCAGTTAAGGCTAGGAGGTCTTTTAATTTCTTTCTAAATTACTGCAAGACACTGATACATGTAATGCAGCTGACAAAGGGAAGTTCTCATTACAACAATGTCAGCAATAAACCTGCATAGATGGCCGATATCAAAAACAACTGAAATAAATACAGAAACTCAAGAGCTGATATTAAAATACTACAAATTGCCTGATCAGCATCTCAAAACTGCATATTAACCCTCCTGGGGGGCGGGGGTATGCAGCTAATTGAACGAGCATTACAGAACAGCCAGGAAACAAGAAGATTGGAAACATGATTATCTGCATTCTGCATTAAATACATGTATCAAATAATTTGTTTCATAAAAAAAATTAAAAAATAAATAAATTGATAAAGTTAAAAATACCCTAATCAAAACAAAAACCTAGTCCTACCCTGTTTAAGTTTCCTAGCCTCTCCTTTGCTTTATGTAGTCCCTGATCCAATAATAGCCCCCTAAACCTACCTTGTTTAAGTTTCCTAGCCCCTCCTTAGCTTGATAAAGTACACCCTGATCCAATAATAACCCCCTAAACCTACCTTGTTCAAGTTTCCTAGCCCCTTCTGTGATTGATGAAGTATACCCTGATCTAAACATAGTCCCCTAAACCTACCTTGTTTAAGTTTCCTAGCCCTGCTTGAGCTTGATGAAGTATACCCTGAACCTGAGCGGTTAACCCGCTCAATTCCTTCTCATGAGAATCAAAACTTCGCGTCAAATCGGAACCTAACAATAAAAACAATAAAAATATGAAATCCGAATTATTCTGATGTTAATTTAAAGTTAAGACTTTGAAGTCTAAAACGAAACAAGGAGCCCTACATAAAAAATCTTCCTATTCAAAAATTCAAATTCAAAAATCAAATGTTTGATCTTTTAGTCAAATACAGCCGGAGGTCCGTAGGGGATAAAATCCAAACAAAAAAGGTTTTGTTACATTTTAAAGGTTTTAATGACATGCCTGTTATATTTTACAAAAACTATTAAAAAAATTATCATTTAAACAAACTTAAAAAGAATATTATTTTAATGACTTGCCTATTGCTTGAATTTCTTCAACAGTACTATTTTTAGCTACAAGCTGTCGAAGCTCATTCATTCTTAACCTGCAACAATTTAAACAAAGTTTAATTGGAATGTCGGTGTTCTGGGACCCTTAGATTTACAAAATTTTTAAATATATGTTTTTATTAAATTGGAACTACATTAACCATTTAAATCAATATTGGATCAGAAAAAAAACCATGTTTTTAAACGGGGGAAAAATGATGTCGAGATTATTTATGTTAAGTTTAAAATTGCTTTATCATTACTGTTAATAAATTTTATTTTGAACAATGTTCATCGGTAAAATATTTGCAAGTTTTCGGTGTTTTTGCGCTTAAATATCTTAATGATGTTTTTTATACCTATTATTAATTGTTGTACCCAGTATTCCTAAACATGTTCCAATGATGGATCCTAGAATAGACCAGTATTTCGTTTTCTCTGCTTGTGCGCGCTCTTTCTCGTGGGAATCTCTGACAGCGTTGGAGAGCGCGGCGAAGAACTCACGCTCCGACTTCTCGTAGAGCTTGAACTCCTCCAGATGGGTTCTCTCCTCTTTTAACACCTAGACGGACAGTTGACACCGTTATAGGGATATTTAATTTAAGAATTTAAGAAAAACAAAATAATTTTTTATGATCTTTGATACTTTTTCCAAAACTTGATTCTTTTTCTTCTAAAAATCAGTTATTGGTCCAAACCTCTCTTATGAAAAAAAAATCATAAGAGGGGGGCGGGAGAATTTTTCAAGAAAATATAGAACCCTGCACCGCACGTCATTGAGTAATAAAATATTGATTTTCTCATTCCAGGACAAATGTCTATTCTTAAAATTTTTCTAAAATCTTATCGTTAATTGTTAAAATACCTTTATTCGAAAATTTTGTGAAATTTGGAGGAAAAGCAGAAATCAAATGTGACTTTAAATTCCATTAAATTTTTCAACCTGTTTAGGAGTTTAAACAGAGAGAAGGGTAAAATTCTTGAATTTTACATGATTATCCTGAGTAACTAGAACTGAATATCTAAAAGTATACCTGATTTTCCTGAGTAACTAGATCTAAATATCTAGATGTATACCTGATGTTCCTAAGTAACTAGAACTAAATATTTCAAAGTATATCTGATGTTCCTGAATAACTAGAACTAAATATCTAAAAGTATACCCGATATTCCTGAGTAACTTGATCTAAATATCTAGAAGTATACCTGATGTTTACTGAGTAACTAGAACTAAATATCTAGAAGTATACCTGATGTTCCTGAGTAACTAGAACTAAATATCTAAAAGTATACCTGATGTTCCAGAGTAACTAGATCTAAATATCAAGAAGTATACCTGATGTTCCTGAGTAACTAGATCTAAATATCAAGAAGTATGTACTTGATGTTCCTGAGTAACTAAAACTAAATATCTAGAGGTATACCTGATGTTCCAGAGTAACTAGATCTAAATATCAAGAAGTATATACCTGATGTTCCTGAGTAACTAGAACTAAATATCTATCCTCTCCTCGATGTGTTTTCTCAAGTTCTAAGTGAATTTCCTAAAAAAAACAAGATCACAAAAAATCAAATAATCTTTTTTTATGAACCAACCTTTATTCTCTTCTGTACTTCTGATATATTTCCCTGAGTTTCCCGCCTTTTTTCCTGAAAAAAAAGGATAAAATATGAGTTACGTTTACTTAAGATTTGTAAGACATCACTTTAAGCAGATTTTTTAACTGACATATTATTTGTGGAAGATATTTTAAACGAAGAAATTATTTGTGGCAGATTTAATGGACTTAAACCTAATTTTAACAGGTTTTTTATGTCTTTATGTTGTGATGTGGCAATTTTTGGATGTCATTGCGTTCACTCAGATTAATCCTAGATGAACCCATGACATATGTCAATTGAAAACTACATAATTTGAGTACTATTTAAATGTTTGAGAATAATAAAAAAAATAATCTTGAAATACAAGTCTGATTTTTGTGAATGAGCAAATTCACCCAAAAACTGAAAATTCTATAGAATGGGTAGGATGTTGGATATATATAATTAAATCTATATACCTGCATTTCAATGAACCGCTTCTCTGACTCGACAACCCTGGCCTGCGCCGCCTTCACATCTGTCAATCCGACAAAGTTCTCGTACCTCTTCATCCAGAAGCTAACCTATAATTTTTATAATATTATCACGGAGACTGAAATCATAATCATAATTTAAATTCGTATATAAAAACTATTCAAACTTGCTTTGAAAAACCCTTGGTCCAGCACCACCACCCCCCCCCCCCTAACACACACAAAAAACTATTTTTCAAAATAGGTCTGAACAAAAAAGAAGGCAAAAATTAAAATCAGAATAATAACAAGTGCTTTATTAATAAATGTCAAGACATTTTTGGAAATATGATTTACCTTTTTATAATACCATTCTTCGTCTGGTGTTCGGGGTAGGTCAGGTTTACCGCTGAATATATTTCTTAAACTCTCAACACGATCCTCTGGAAAAATAAAAACTAAAAAAAATTTATCTAAAAATTAAAATTTTACTTTCAGGCATTTTTATCTGAATATTTTTGGATATTGGATATCTTCTTATGATATTTATAGGAATTTAACATAATTTATCTTTGCCTCTAGTTTGTAATTATCTTGAGCTCCTGAGCAAAATCCGATTTTCCGTTTAAAAATTTAACTTTTAGTTGTAATTCTACACTCTATAGTATTAAACACAAAGAGCCATTTAAACATATTTTTAGCATTTTTCTTGAAGAAATATTTTTACATACCTAAATGCCTTTTCTGTAAAGAAATTGCTTTTTGTGCTGCCTCCCTCGCATCCTCAAAACTTAAAACAAAAAATTAAATATGATGATGTAGGGCTTTATATTTTTAAGAAATTTTAAAAAGAAAATTTGACATCAAATTGCAAGTTTCTTCATCCTTATTTATACCCATTAACTACAAATTTATTTATTTTCCCATAAAAATCATTATTTCAGGGGGTTGGAATGATTTATTTTTCAAGAAAATATACACCCGTGTGATAAAGAATTTAAAAGAATTTAATTTTAAAAAAGAAGGGGAGGGGAGAGTTTGATTGCCCCCCCCCCCCCAACCATGTAATAAGTTTTAGTGAGGGGTTAATATGAATACGCTAACTTTCGATAAATGATCATTAACGAATCACAATAGAAACATTTAAACGAATGAATATGATAACACAGAAAATCTGTAAATTTAAAATTAGAAAAATCTTGGAACTTATCTACCAAAATCAATTTTAAATCCAACTAAAATAATTATTTAAGGATAATTTAAAATCTCTAGAAAACAGTGCTTAGGATCCATTCAATTTTGATGCGGATGCGGATCCTGGATCCGCACTAGAAAAAAATGGATCCGGATCCAGGTAATTTCTTTAAGATTTACTAAAATTTTTTAACAAAAAATAATTTTCAAAGTTTTTGTTTTATTTTTTTCGCTTTTTTATCCTAAAACTTGATGAACCATTCAGAAATGAGGAAATTTTTACAATCTCTCTTTTTTCAAAAGTTCAGATTTGGGGTTAAGGAGTAAAAAAGTTTTTTTTTGCAGTTTTTGGTTGATATTTTACCCCTTGGATCCGGATCCGTGGATCCGCATATTTTTGCGGATCCGGATCCAGGAAACCAAAATCTTGCGGATCCAACGGATCCGGATCCTAATAGAGATAAATAAATTCTATATGCTATAAAGCGATTACCTCATATGTTTGGGCAAATATTTACTTTGCAACTCTGTCGAATTCAATTCTAATATTTTCTTCCCAGCAGAATCTACTATTAAATCAGGCGTTTTCTCTGTGGTCGCTGAATCAGGAATTTTTCCCGATTTATCGACTAAAATTTTCTCTTCCTTTTCCTGCGATATTTTCCCGCTTTTATCCCCTGATATAAATCTGACTTGAGAGATACGACAGTGTAGCTTCGGTCTCAACACCAATAGGTGAGAATGAACTGACAAATGAATTATTTGCTTCATTGTACTGTAATTACAACTTCTGAAATATATATTTATTATGAGATAGGTTCTTATGACACAATAGGTTGATACCCTAGCGCAGGGGTTTAGCTAGGAGCATAAAATCTACCAAGTGTAAAGACCAAAAGATATACCAAAAAATAGTACTAGTTCATGTAGTCAGCCGCAAATAATATCTGGTTCAAAAATCTGCAAAAAGCAGAAAATGAGGCCTGGCTGGAATACGATTTTTGGACCACTAAATTACAACTTACATTCTAATAATGTTTATTTAAAAATAATTTAGGGTTTGTTAGGTTAAGACAATTTCTGGGCTGAGCGCCGCGGCAAGGACAGACTAGGCTGCGGCCACATGTCCATTATTAAACATAGAAGCCTTAAAGGTTTAACATTCATGTACATTTATTTGTAATTTCCTAGAGAACAATATTTGGACCCCTCCTCCTAATTTTGTACATGGATCTCATATGTAACACATGAACATAATTGGTAATGTGGCCGCAGCGCCCGGCCCCCTAGCCGCGGCACTCAGCCCCCTAGTAGCCTGTCCAAGCCTAACCCTAAAATAATAAAAGATAAATAATAATCATTTTGCTAAAAATAAATGGTCATATACAAAATTATACAAAAGAGGGGGGTCTAAGACAGACCAATATATATTTATAAAGGCGAGGGGCTCAAAATATTTTAATAAGAAATTACCGTCCTACACCTACCACACTAATATTCTGGATAATCCGTAACCCAAGCTCCCCCCCCCCCATTTCAATTTTAACTGCATGCACGTGTCCTGTGTGTACCAGCCGAGGACCTATCCATCGAATCCATCGTTTTCCGAGGAGGCGCTCAGCGCATCAAAATTGGCATAATTACTAACCTAACCCTTTAGTAGCAAGATAAATAATATATATTTAACAATGAAATATTTTAGAAGGAAGTGAAAACTAATTCAGGAGAGAAATCCAAAAATCGTTCACTAGGACAGACCCATCTCAATTTTTGAAATTTTAAGTTCAACCCCCGGCCCCCGTCCCACGGTGGAAATTTTTTGTTCACCCCAATAATTCCCGCCGTTGCCGCGGTCTATTATTCATTTGAAAAAGTATTTTCAATCAATCAATCAAAGAAGACGATCTAAAATTTGGATGCTAAATCATCCGTCCTACGATACTTCATGCTTGTTGCTGTGTAGGTTGGAGAGGTCTACAGAAAAGAATCCCAAAAAAGAGAAAATTTGGTTGTAAATGATTGGGAAAATTATCTTAATATTTCTGGGGAATTATGTAATTTCTAAGGTTAAAGGTTCCCATTTCCCAAGAGCCCTCAGTCAGACTCGGGGAAGAGGTCCCTTAGGCTGAGGAAAGGTCCCTGAGAACCATTCAGCTTTCAAGAGAGGTCCACTCCATAAGATCCTACAAGTCCAAGGAAAGGTTCCTCAGAAACCTGGCCAGTCTCAGCCTGATCTAAGGATCTAAGGATCAAGGTCCCTTAGAAACATCCAGCCTGAGAAGAGGTCTCGATCCCACCCCCCCTTCCGATATCTTGTTCATCTCCTACCCCTTAGGGGAATGGAGATGTAGACAAAGCTTAAGTACCGAGTCAAACAGGACTTGATCACAATTCTGATTCTCCTCGGACTGAAACTCAACCTCGTCATCATCCTGAACGTCAAGGTGACTCCCCCCCCCCTATAGTTTTTTTGCGATAACTCAGAAAGTATTGGTTTGAGGCTATTCAAATTTTTGACTTTTACTAACTAATACATGCCCTTATACACTTTAAGCTAAAACATATGCTTTCAACCTATACTGCCTGTGTCCTCAAGCATACGCATGCCTGAATGCCTTATTTTATCTTTAACAGACTAAATCTAAATTCAGACCTACAGGGTGTTCCACGAAACATGACAGTTGATGAAAAGTTTCCATTATTTGTTCAGTTGTTTGATACCTAAGATCAATAAAAATATTATATGGGAGTCAAGTTATATTAAAATCGATTTCAAAGTAAAATATAATTAAGCAAAAGATTTATTTAACTAAAATTAACTATTTATCAATTGTCATGTTTCGTGGGACACCCCGAAATTTCAGTCATTGGATTTCAACATTTTGTAGCTCTTTTTGGAATGGCTATACCAAAAGAAAGCAGATTTCACAATTTCTGCAAAGAAATTTCGCGTAGATTTTTGCACAGACGCCTTTAAAGGAAATTTGCACAATTTTAGTTTTTCTCGAATACACATATAAGTTTTGCAAATTTTGCAAATATTCTTGCATAATTAAATTTTCTGGATCAAGGGCTTTTTTAAAACGTATAATTTGTCATAGTTCGTGCAATTTTTGTGTTTTTTTTTGCAAATTTGTGCAAATTTGCTATTTTTCTTCCGATTATTTAAGGAGAGCCCAAGAGCTTTCTAAAAATGTATCAAATGTTATAGATTTATATCAAGAAGGAAATAGATGGGTGTGGGGGGGGGTCACCCCCATTCTATTTTGGGTAAACCAGACGTCAAAGGCAAAGAATAGATATTCATATCTCAAAAATGTCTAGGAAAAGTTGGAGATTAATTTATGTGAAAATATTTACCGGTTCTAAAACAGAATTTTATTTACTTTTCCCCTTAAAGCAGTTGTAACTACAGGGTGTCCCACGAAACATGACATTTGGTGAATAGTTTTAAATGTCTTCTTTCATAATTTGTTAAGCTCTTGATTGATACAAAAAAGATCAATTAACATTAATAAGAAATACAACATGGCAGTCATTTTATATTAAAATTGATTTCAAAGTAAAATATATTTGAGTAAAAGATTTTGCTAACGAAATACACTGCAAAAAAATCTTTAATATCTAATATAATATATGGAAGAAGACATTAAAAACCATTCGCCAACTGTCATGTTTCGTGAGACACCCTGTATATTACTCGAGAAAAGACAGAGATAAAACAGAGTAGCAAAAAAAATAAAGTAAAATATTTGTGAAAATCTTTAGATAGTTTTGTAATCAAAATTCTCATAACTGTTCCCCTAGTAAATCTAGAGAAAGCTTTGAAAAATAGGAGAATAAAAGCCCAGGAAAAAAATAATAAAAAAGCAAGGAAATGGAGTTATTTAACTTCTCGTATATTTTAAACCTAATAAGTTTGGAGAAATACTGGAATCTGATTGGGGAGACATTTGGGGAAATTTAGTAGAATAGTAGACTAGAAGCTAGACAAAAATATGGATTCACCTGCAGGAGGAGCAGGAGTTGGTTCCAAAATCAATCGACACATTTTTGAAAATTGATCGTTTTGAAAATGAAGAGAATTCATCACAAAGACTTTACATTTAAGTGTTGTGACAAGTGTTATGCTACCATGGACTACAGCAGGGAGCTCATCAAAATATATTTTATACAATATTTCGTGTGTAGTGTGCACACATCATCACATATTTTAAACCTATTTTTTAAAGAGGAAATCACATTTGAAATCTAAAATTTTCTGTCAAATGTCAAATTAGCCATTATTTGCATTATAAAACTACAGCAGAGATAATCCTTATCAAACAAGAACCATGCATTTTTTTCATACAGTGAACCAGAAAATTTTGAAAGATAAAGACGACTTTGGAACCAGAAATTGTGCAGTGTAAATAGACCCATTTCAGTTAATTAGTGATTTAACTGTTTGTTCAGTAACATCACCAAAAACGCTTAAGTATTGAAATAAAGTCGTCTTCCGTTTTCAGAGTTTTCTGATTAGCATCGAAAATTTCCTTATTTTTTCCTCATAATATTTTTCAAGAAACAATATCAGAAATATTTTAAATGATTTTTAAAAATATCATTCTTCAGATTGAAACAACGCTACAACATACATTTCTTTTTATTAAGGCCTAAACTTATTTAACCTAACCCCCCCCCCCCTCCCACTTTATGTAAACTTATATGAACATTGGATATTGAATATTATTTAGGACTTAGGTTAAACTTTAAAAAATGCATTAAAAATTATATTCTTTTACTAAATTTATAATTGGAGTTGTAAGACGGTACCTTCATTTTATAATCCTCCATGCATCAATAATAGATTCTTTTTGTAAAGTTTATCTATACAATTCTTGTTAATTACTCGTTATATTATTATTATTTGTTGGCGTAATTTCAAGATGGCAATGTCCGATTCACAACGGTAATCTCAAAAGCTTTCTCTGTTCAAGTATAAATTTCTAATGTTTATAATTCTAAAAACTGAATATTTTCAAATGTGGTTTCTTAGAAAAAGTAACATGCGAATTTCTATAACTGTTAGAAAAAATGTAGGAGTTATCAGAATTAAACATTTATAAAGCAAGAAAATGACGCTATTTTCTATATTATTGATTAGGGTTCAAGGGTACCGTTGTGAATCGGGTACTGACATCTTGAATGAAGATTCACTGGAAAATACGCTTACAGTCCCTTTACCAAAGAATGAAATTTGTTAGATCAAGTTTTTTTTGCTTGTTTTTGATAAGAAGAAAAACTTTCATTTCTGAATAAAGGTTAAAGGGTTTTGATCGTTTTAACTTAAACCTTTGAAATCTAAAAGTTCGAATATGAATGCTGCGTAGAATAAAGACGATCGTGTTTGACGAGACACCCTGTTTATGAATCTCTACCTGGAAAAAAGATTCCCCGCGCTTGAACATTTGCATAAATCATTTGTATGTTTATTTTTCTCAGATCTTCTAAACAAGGCTCTTCCTTGTTACTCTAGTCATCGAATAGAACTTATTAAAACAATCTGGATTCTCTCATCTTGCCGTTACATTTTATCCATTTCTAATAATACATTCCAGCTCATCAAACAGATATTCATTATACAAACATTGTGTAAATTATTATGTTTAATCTTAACTTATAAAAAATCCTATATTCATAAAACTTCGAAAAAAATTACAAATAGATTTTTCAGTTTTCTAAAAAGAAGGAGTGACTGTATCTCAAAATGTTGATACTCCTGTTTCGCATTTTGATGGAAAAGGAGGCAATTTTTCCAGTTTGAACCTGTAAATATTTTTAAAGTTCAGTTTTCAAGGCCGTCAAATTCTGAAAAATCTAATTTAAAAGTCGGGCAAAAGACATATTTTCATTCCGATTTTAAGTCATTTTCAGATTTTGAGCCATTTTAAGATTTTGAGCCATTTTAAAATTTTGAGCCACTTTAAGATATTTTTTGTTCTAGCACATTGACTTATACACTAACAAACAGGGCTAAACATGATCTGGAATTTTGACATCTTTTGTAATTTTGTTCAGATTTTGACAATTTTGGTTTTATTTAATAAGGAACCAAATTTTCAATATCTCCGGTAATTTTGACGGCACAAAAATTTTAAAGTAGGTTAATGACCGTGTCTCAAAAAAAATTAAAATATCAAAGACGACTTTCAAATCGACTTGCGACTATTATGTTTCGGGGGCAGGGTGTGTAATAAAAAAATACTTTTAGCTGTTGCATTTTTTGATCCGTTCTCAAAAAAAAATTATTTTTGTGGATTTTTTTTCAATTTGTGCATTTTCAAAAATTACGAACGTCGACATTTTGATCCAGAATTCTTTTTTCTTCTAACCTTTCCTTCTTCAAATTTGAAGGTCCATAAACCTTTCCTTGCCACAGAAATTTAGGCCTGATCTGTTTCGAGGTACAATGGATATTGACAGACAAACAAGCAAAGCAGTAAATATATTGATTTTAAAGTGATTTAAAAAAAAATGTGGACACCTATATCTTAAAAATAATATTCCATGTGAAATAAAAACATTTGCAGTTTAGTTTTATTTTGCACCATTTTCGAGGGAAATGTTTATTTTTGACAGTTAAAAGTAGTTCTGTTTGAATCCCACGAATTTATTTCTTATGGTGAATTGCATGCCTTTTCATTTTTATATTTTAGTATTTGCAGATTCATATTCTTGTAAAGATAAATAGGGAAATGTTGAAGTTTTCAGGTAAAAACACAGAGTAGAGAATACATAAAGGAAAAATATAAGTTTTCCTTGGTATGCATATTTTCAGGCCTAAAAATTGTACATCTCGCAGTGAAAAAAATAAATTATTTAATTTAAGATTCTGACGTGAAAACCAATTTTAATATAACTGTTTTCATACAGAAGTTTCAGGTCCCCAAAAGTTTTAGACCACAAATGTGTGAAGGCAGATAGTACTAAAAAATGGCAATTATACACTTTTTTTCAGAGAACTCTATTCATCATATGCTCTGTGGGTAAAATTCTTATACGGCATGGCAGGGGAAAATACAATTTGAATAAATATCTGCAGTCAAAGGGCATTCAACAAGAAATGCAAATAACTGCAATGATCCTTATCAGACTTTTTGGACTCAAGAAAAATTCTCTAATATTTAGATATTTTGGATATGTAACATAACTCACTGCACATTCACCTACTATCAAGAAACAATTGACACTTTAGTTTGAGTAAAAATCTTTATATTTCGTGAATCCATAAGATCCATTATTAAAGAAACATTAAGTTTTTGCCACAAGTTCAGCTTTTGCCTATATTTTGCAATCCTGATGTTCTAAACCTAGTGGATATTTCAAACTATAAATTATTAGAAAATTTGAACTTTCGGAAAAATCTAAAAGAAATGTGGCCGATTTTTACTGCTAACTGAAAGAATGCGCTCTGAAATTTTAGCAGTATATGCATATCATTCATTTTTAGATTTGTTTACTCTTAGAGCAATGAATAGTTTTAAACTTCTGACTGCATATTGCATCTGTATACACGTAAATTCAAGGTACTCTCCATTTTACATTTAAAGAGTGGAATGTGTGATTCACAACAGTATCCTTTTAACTTGAATTGCGTTAAAAACAAGCCAATATCTTATAAGCAAAAAAGTCAAATACGTTATCGCTGTTCCCAACTCCATCACCTTGTTGTTAGTCAAAAGGCCATTGAAGAAAAAAATAGGATAATGTCACGTCTTATGCAATTATTACTCAATAATAATCAATTATCAACCAACAAGATTCAATTCCTGTTGGCCAACAACCTCTAAAGTCTAAATACTGCATCTTTGCGCTACATATACGTGTTTTTTTTCAGTTATTTTATAAACTACCTTATTTTTTTCTCATCTCAGAAAAATGTACTATTTGCAAAGATTGATAAATCTGCAACATATTACGATGGAATGACAGCAATTTCGACTTCATTATGCAAGTGTTAGTTATATGCCGCTTCTCTGCTGGAATCTAACAATTTTAAGTTTAGCATTTAAATCTAGGCCTGTATCTCAACTTCCATAAACTTTATTATTCCTTCCAGCCTTTTACAATTTTCAAGAACATCTTTCTTTCATTGCGTTTTTATGCCATTTCGACCCCATGCACTATAAAGTAACTGTACATGTGTCGTAAATGCCGTACTCTTAAAACTTCGTCCAGAACTGTATCAGTTCAGGTAAAACAGTTATAAATATCAACCATGGACACTAACTCTTCAGCCATCAATGTAAATCCAATGGACAAAATTTTATCAGCTCTAAATGTCAATACTGACAATCAAACAAGCTTTTAGTCCATCAATGCCAAATCTCAAGACTCTAGCTCATCGGGTCTAAATGTTACATAGGGACACAAGCGTAGCTATCAAACAAGGTCTTAATTCATCAATGCCAAATCTCAAGACACTATCTCAGCTTGTATGTTTCAACGAGGACTAAATTACTTCTAATACTGTAATCAAAGCAGTCCAGAGTCTCAAACAACTAATTCATTCTAGATATCTTATGTTACAAGTTAACATTAATCGACGTAATTACAAGTTTTATGTCAATATATATTTACAGCGTAGTTTAAGTTTAATGTATGTATTTATAAGATTAGCGAGGATAGATTTAACACAGTTAAGCTATCTCCACACATGTCTATAGCGTAGTTTAAGTTGAATATGCATATTTAGAAGATTAACATGAATAGATATGAACATAGTTAATCTAATCACAATGCAAGTTTTAATAATGTTACATGTTTATCAATTTCATGTTACATGATATTTATTACAATTACACGATATTTATCATATATATACTATTTGCATTTATAAAAATATCTCAAAGGATTTACCATCAGATAGGGTTTAGAGTTGGGAAGAGTCGTAGGCTCGGAGCTGATATAATGATGTGAAGGATTAAGGGAAGTTTTGAAGGGTAGAGGAAACCTATGAAGGATAGAGTGAAGTTGTGAAGGAAAATAGAGAAGTTGGGAAGAATAGAGGGCAGTTTTAAAAGATATAGGGAAGTTGTGAAGGATAGAGTGAAGCTTTGAAAGATATAGGTAAGCTGTGAAGGAAGAGTGAAGCTTTGAAAGATATGCGGAAGGTGTGAAGGATCGAGTGAAGTTGTGAAGGAAAAAGGGAAGCTGTGAAGGAAAGAGGAAAGATTTGAAAAAAGGGAAGACGTTAAGAATAAAGGGAGACTGTGAAGGATAGAGTGAAGTTGTGAAGGATTTAATTGAAAGTGTGAAGGAAAAAGGGAAGTTGTGAAGGATAGAGGGAAGTTTTAAAAAGAGGGAAGGTGTTAAGGATGAAGGGAGGCCGGCTGAGAAGGATAGAGGGAAGCTGTGAAGGATAGAGGGAAGCTGTTCAGGATTGGGGAATAATGAGAGAGGATAGAGGTTGCTGTGAAGGATAAAGATAACCTGTGAAAAATAAAGGGAACCTATGAAAGATAAAGGGCGCTGTGAAGGATAATGGGGTGCTGTGAAGGATAATGGGCGCTGTAATGGATAAAAGGGTGCTATGAAGGATGAAGGGGCGCTAGCTGTGAAGGATAAAGGGGAATATTGTGAGCTAGGATAAGGATGAGTATTGAGTACGCTTGCTCTATGGACCAGAGCTGGAGGGATACATTCCTTAGTTATATCTTATCTGTTAGTTAACCTCAGATCTCCGAGATATAAACATAACAACGTTTTAAGAAAGATATGAAAATTCACAGATTTTCTCTCTTTGAATTATTGGATCTTGAAATATACAACTAACTGCATGTGTAGGGGATTCAGTTTGGAATTTGATTAACAATGTTTAAATATTTTAAGTCTTGATGGAAAACGTTTACATAAAAGAAAATACAATATTTTGTAGTTGCTGAAAATGTAACTTTTTTTAAAATGTTTATAATTTGAAAATTGTGCCAAATGTTTTACAACTTAACAGATATACTGTTTAAACACAGGACGAGAAAATCGGGATAATCCAAAAGTTTTCATTTGGAAAATTTGCCATTTAGGTTTTCAGGAGACATGGCAATATAATTTTTTAACTGGTCTGTATAAAATTGTAACATGACCCAAAAATACCCAAAATGACTTATTATAAAAATAAAATTTATCATTCTTGCTTTCGTGGTTGATGAATGTCAATAAGGATGTTTACAACTTCTGCTTTTACAATTTTATATATATTGGTTTAGATTAAAATAATTCATAAAAATCCGGGCATCCCCCCCCCCCGTCTTACACCTTCTGGGGTTGAAATAAGTGGTCACACTCACAGGACTTAAATAATTTTTGACTAACTATTTAATCATGCTATTACAAATTACATTTCTCTAAATTATTCAACCCACTCAAATTAGACATTTTAAACCAAGCTAAGAACATTCCCCTACAAAAAAACAGGAATTACTATTTTATTTAAACAGAACTAGATTGGGAACCCAGTGTTGCCAAGGTTACTCATGGCTACTCCCGCCGTATACCCGCGCTTGGTCGTAAATTTCAATTTTAGCTTTTTTCCCTATAGGAGTCACCCCACTCAACTTTGAATCTTTAACAAATTTAAGGGAAATCAGTCAAGGGGTTCCTAAGTTATGATCGTATACTTACATACAACCAAACAGAGATTACTACTTAATCTATAAACTTGTAGAAAATACGGATAGTCCATTTCTGATTAATCAACTCTGAATTATCTACCTCCCACCAAACAGAACTGGACTTGTCAAAGTGGAGTGCAATAGTCGGGCCATAACTAAGTGTTAATACCGACGTTTGAACCAAATTACAAACTGGGGTTTACAAAACTAGTTTCAGTCGATGTTTGACACTAGATTTCACCTATTTGATGAGTAAACTACAAAAGTGTTTCAAAGTCGGCGTTAAAACTCATTTATGGCACGACTTTTAAGCTGTAACTTGAATTTCGCGTATTCTTCAGTTTTTATTGCAGAGTTTGAAACTTAACTAAAACTCCACTACTGAATCCCAAACTTCAGAATGAAAAATTACGGCCTAAATGTTAAGGTTCAGCTTAAATGCCGCTCATGACTTATCAATCGATCAGCATGCAAAATTATACAAGTTTAATTTCAAGCTGAATTCCTTATTATTCAAAACTTTTAAGCTGTAACTTAAATTTTCGGCATTCTTCAGTTTCAACTGAGGATGGTAAAAGTGGAGGAACATAACTTTAGTCCTTGTTTGTAAGAGAAACAAATATTTTCAATGAGATGTTTCAACATCATTAAATCTCGACTATAGTGTTAATTAAACTATGTAAATAACGATGCGCGGTATGTTTCAACTCAAATTCTCATAATTTCTTCCAATTTTTCAACAGACTGCTACTAGGTTTTAAACTGCACACATTTTAGAAAAATATTAGTTTTTCTCTTTAATAGAACATTTTGACTTTAAGAAACCAATAACAATTCTATGTTTTCATAATTTTATTTTAAAACTTTTAATTGTGAGTTAAGCCCTATGAATTTAACTTTTTAACAACAGAATATCCAATCTTTATGTTAAGAAAAGGAGCTGAGTTTTAGCCACAAATTCTGATTTTCAAATCGCTATATCATTTCAACCTGATGGTGTTAACCTGTGATATTTCAAACTATCATTATTTGATCTAAAATAATTCATAGTTTAAAATATCTAAGGTCTCCGGCATTGAAATGCAAAGATATAGGGATAAGAAAATCAGAGTTCGTGACAAAAACTCAATTCCTTTGAGCGGTAAATACATCAAATAGAATGGCAAATCTAATAAATCAGACTTTGACGCAAAATAGATTAATTCACTCTACATTCAAACATCAATTATTTTTTTGTAGCAAAAGTATAAAGGGTTATCAACGTTTTTATGAATCCTTTCATTTTTAGAATGCCATGAAAGATTCCTTCAAAGTAATTTTAAAACTATTTTTAAAAAGTGCCCTGAGGCTGAATTTAATGAATTTAAGCCGCGGATTAAATTTAAGACGCAGCTCAAATATTGTTGGTTCCACTTAAAATTGTATTCAATGTTTCAAGATCTAAGGCGGCGCTCAATTGAAACCGTTTTTTGAGAAGCAGCTCAAATTCATTAAATTCGGACTCTGGACATTTAATATTAGTTGGAAAAATCTCTAAATACTAAATCCTGAGAGATATTTCTTTAAGGAACTGAGTGCCTAATTTCGATTTCTAGATTTAAAAGTGTTTAATTCTGATAATTCTAATTTGTTTTTCTGCAGTAGAAATGCGCAAGTCACTATTTTAGAGAAACCACAATTGAAAATCATCAGTTTTCATTATAATAATTATGAGTATCTAATTCACATCCAGATCAGACATTATCGGCCATTACCACCTTAATTGCATGGAGAGTGACTTGAAATTACGCTTACTGCTTTTGGAAACAGTTACAGTTACAGTTTAGGGAAAAGAAACAACATTTTCTGGTGGTTCTCAGTATTTATGCCATCAGTCCACATCTATTAATTTTTTGATTAATCAGCCATATTTTGATCTTTATAGTTATAATATTTCTTCAAACCTATTGACTTATGAAATTTTTTCAAAAAGAGTGTCACTTCACGTATATTTCATTTAATCGTTTATTTTGGTGGACATTTCATAGATGGACATTTCATAGATGGACATTTCTTAGATGGACATTTCAGAGATTGACATTTCATAGATGGACATTTCAGGGATGGACATTTCTTAGATGGACATTTCTTAGATAGACATTTCATAGATGGACATTTCATAGATGGACATTTCATAGATGGACATTTCATAGATGGACATTTCAGAGATGGACATTTCATAAGAGAGATGGACATTTCTTAGATGGACATTTCATAGAATAGATGCACATTTCATAGATGGACATTTCATAGATGGACATTTTAGAGATTGACATTTCACATTTCATAGATGGACATTTCATAGATGGACATTTTAGAGATTGACATTTCAGTGATTGACATTTCATAAAAAGCCATTTTATAGATGGACATTTTAAAGATGGACATTTCAGAGATGGACATTTCATAGATGAGCATTTCATAGATGGACATTTCATAAATGGACATATTATAGATGGACATTTCATTGATGGACATTTCATAGATGGACATTTCATAGATGGACATTTCAAATTTATTGTATCATATACAATAAATTATTTTCTTTTTCGAAATTATCTGAATTATATTATATATTGTACACTGTTATTTTAATGATATACGAAAATTATTTCTTAAAAGTGCGTTTTCTTTGAAATTTCCTATCTACGTATTTTTTTAAATGTATGCTTTATAAACGATCATTAAACAGATAAGAACGCCCAGTTCTATCTGTATTGTACTAGAGATTGCAAGATGGAACAACAGATTAGAGATCTAACAAATTCTAAATTGTTTGTTTACAAAAACATGAGAATAATAGATCTACATGATACGTTTTCCTTTTCTAATCTGCATCCTATCTATCATCATCTTAAAAAATCTCAGTTTTTCCAAACAAATTTTTTTCCGTTATTTCCCTTGAACACCACGAGGCATTTTTATTAATTTTTGACAAAAATGTTTGCATTTAAGATTATTTAAGATTATGGACCAAAATTACCTAAAACTGAAAAAAAGAATTCCAAAACTCACTCCAGTAGGCAAGACGCAAGATTAAAAAACGCCATAAAAAATCTCGCTAATCTATAAAAGTACCCATAGGCCATAAACTGATTTTATATAATAATGGATAAAATACCTAAATAGTGTAAATAATAAAACTGGTAATATTAATGCAATGGATAAAATGCCCTTAAACTATAAATTTAAGTTATAATTGCTGTCAGACAACCCTTTAAACTGTTTGTTGATGGATAAAAGTATCTAATACTGGAATTTGAAAATTATAGTATAATTCTTAAAAACTGGTTAAAAAATTAATAAATGTTGCAAAAAATAATGGAAAAAGTACACTTAAACTGGTTATAATAATGGAAAAAGTACACTAAAACTGGTTATAATAATGGAAAAAGTACACTAAAACTGGTTATAATAATGGAAAAAGTACACTAAAACTGGTTATAATAATGGAATAAGTACACTAAAACTGGTTATAATAATGGAAAAAGTACACTAAAACTTGTTATAATAATGGAATAAGTACACTAAAACTGGTTATAATAATGGAAAAAGTACACTAAAACTTGTTATAATAATGGAATAAGTACACTGAAACTGGTAATGGAAAAACTGTTCAGAATAATGATTAAAACGCCAAAACTCGTACAATATTTTGGCGAGTTTTTTTATGGTGTTTTTTTTTACTTTCAGAATCCCAAAACAATACTCTCATGCGTTTTGCCTACTGAAGATAGATTTGGAACTATTTATTTTTTCAGTTTAAGGTTATTTTGGTCCATAATCTTAAATAATCTTAAATAATCTTAAATAATCTTAAATAATCTTAAATAATCTTAAATGCAAACATTTTTTATCAAAAATGAATATATCAAGTTCTAAAAATTATAACAAAAATAGCAAGAAAAAAGAACTTGACTAAATAATTCTGATTTCCATATTCAACATTTTCAAAATATTCACGAATCTTAAATTTAGATTCGAGGAGCCTGGAATTCTTATCAAAATAGAAGGAGCCTGGAATTCAATCAAAATAAAAATATTTCAACTTTCAAACTGACAAAATAAAATTTAAATTACATATCCCAGGGTCCCTTGGGAGTGAAATGAGGAGGAAGGGGGGGGGAGATAAAATTCCATTTATTACATCATATATTTAGCCTTCATGTTTGCCCTTTCCGTCCCCCTTTCCTCTTTAAGACCTTCAAATACCTTAAACTATTCGTAAAATTTACTTGCAGAGGAAATGAATTCTAAGGAAGGGACTGTTCTGGAAGAGGAGACAGATATAAAGGTCAATATACATTTTTCAAAACAATTTGTAAAAAGTTTTCCTTGCGTGTTTTAAACGATGTAAATTTCCATGTATGACAATTGAAGGACTGCATGGTTTTATTACAAGTATACTATAGCATGAGAACCCTGCAGCGTTGCCAAGGGTTCTCAAAGTGCAGGGGCGGATACAGGGGTGAGCCATGGAGCGGCCGCTTCTTACCAATGGAAACTGAAACTTTAAGGATGAGCCATTGAGCAATGAAAAAAGAAAGAAAATTCCAAAATTCCAAAATTAAAATTTTTAAATAAATTCTATTTGGTTAAAATAAAAGACTTAACAGTTAAATCTTTGAATTTCACGCTCAAATCGGCGTAGTAGTAGAGAGGTCAAACTCAAGAGGTGCACTGTATTTTCTCTCTATAGTGTTTCCCCTGCTTGAGATGAGCAAGAAATTTTTAGGGATGAACAAGAAATTTTTAGGGATGAGAAAGAAATTTTTAGGGATGAGTAAGAAATTTTTAGGGGTGAGCAAGAAATTTTTTGGGATGAGCAAGAAATTTTTAGGGGTGAGCAAGAAATTTTTAGGGATGAGTAAGAAATTTTTAGGGGTGAGCAAGAAATTTTTAGGGATGAGCAAGAAATTTTAAGGGGTGAGCAAGAAATTTTCAGGGATGAGCAAGAAATATTTAGGGGTGAGCAAGAAATTTTTAGGGATGTGCAAGAATAAGAAATTTCGGACATACAAACAAACAGACCAACAGAGATTACAACTTTATATATATAGATTATAGGTATTATACGTATTTTGATCATCCTTCACAAGAAATTACTATGCAAGCTTTAGTTCATAAATTCTACAAATATCTTGGATAACCAACTTAATAAAATAGTTTTTCCACCTTTTGCTTTAAAATTAAAAGCCCTTGCAAAATCAGGGTTAAACATAAAATTTGTTCTGCAAGACAAATATCTATCATTTGGTAGATATATACTGCTAGCTAAAATATCTGCAACAGAAAATTTTATTGATGTTGTCTTGGAATCAAGCTATTTAAAGATTTAAAAATGCTTATTCTGATTGACATATATTAATTTTATAACGAGAATCACAAAATTCCTTTGATTAGATTGCGTATTTTTTATAGATTCACATTAAAAAAAATTTTACCTCGGAACGAAAAAATTAACCAGACATGATTGGTCTATATTGAATCTGTTATGGTTTCTTCCCATTTCTGTAATTTTTGTATTTACAATTTTTAACTTAAAACTTGCACAATGACACAGCGATCTAGTGATCCACATCTTCTTCCCCATTAAACTTTTTGAACCTTTGAATATAAAGATTTTTTAAAGCTGCAACCCTCTGTAGCTAATGTTTCTGGCTTTTAAAGGAGTATTTGGAAAAATCCAGGACCGATTTTTATCAGAATCCGCAATTTCGTTTATTGTGAGTGTCAGGATTTATATTAATTCTGTCGAATTATTTCCCATCAAGGAAAGGAATTGAGTCTTCGCCACAAACTCAAATTTCCTAATCCCTATATCTTTGTATTCTCATATTTTACAACTGTGATATTTTAATCTTAGACTATTTGATCTAGCAGAATTCAAGTTTGAAATATTAAATATTGGATTTCACAAAGAAATCAATTTATAGAATATCAGAGTTTGTGGAAAATTGAAGACTTATTTCCTGTAAAATCTTCCATATTAAGGAACAAATTGGATTTTACTCCTCTATCTAAAATACGGTGTTCTAATAAAAGAACTTCTCCGAAATCAAAATGAATAAATAAAAATACAAATACATTTTTATAAAATTGTTCCTTTTTAATAGTCATACATTTTTTTAATTTGTTCTAACTTAAAAACTCAAACTTTTTAATCAGGCTCCGGAAGCTTTGAACAATGGCGTAGATACATCAGCTGAAAAACAGGATGGACCTATCGAGGATCTCCCAGCTCCGCTGCAGGGGGAGGAAGAGAAAATAGTTCCAATGCATAGACAAACAAAGTCATTAGATGAAACAACATCAGCGAACAATCTTAATGTTCCTTACAAGGTAAAGCCACAGGTCATAAGAGACAAAATCCGCAAATAATTCAATGAAATATGTTATGATTTGGTTTGGTTTAAGGAGCGAAGGAATGGAAGACGAGGTTCTACCTGTCAAGCGCTTCACAAGATCCCAACTATAGTCCAGCCCTTGAGCTCACCAGAGGAGAGAACTTACCTGAAGAAGGTACAAATCTGGGAATTATTGTCGACTTCTTTCTTTATTTTAGTTCTCAATTATTTGTTTCTTATTTCTTTCTAAAATGGTGTCGAAAACAATTAATAAATTTATCGAATTGAACTTATAACATTTAAAGTTTTTAAAATGTTTAGCACCTTGATCACAATGTGTATTTCATAACTTACACATTTACTCATTCATGCTTCAATTTCAAAGTTTCTTGACGCACATCGAACATTGCGTACGTCGTAGTCTGATAACATTCCAGAGCACATCTAGGAGGAAAAAACTTCTAATTTTAGAGTTGTGTTTTGAAATTCTAAAAAAAGATTCTATTTATTTCTGAAGAAACATCAAACAGTTTATTCGCGTGATAAACACGGTTTAAAGTCTGTGGAAAGCTGAATGAATTCTTTTCAAGATTGTAAACTTTTCAAGATTTGCAAAATTGGAGTTACACCAGCATTTTAAAATCAAAAAGGATCAGAAATCTAAAATATACAATCCTACAATCCTACAATCCTACAATCCTACAATCCAACAATCCTACAATCCTACAATTCTCAATCCTACAATCCTACAATCCTACAAACCTACAATCCTAACAATCCTACATTCATACAATCCTAAAATCCTACAATCCTACAATCCAACAATCCAACAATCCTACAATCCTACAATTCTCAATCCTACAACCCTGCAACCCTACAATCCTTCAATCCTACATTGGCAAGTTGTTGATTTTTTTCATTCTTTCGTTCCACGCTTGTTATTTTGAAAATTGCTCTGTTCCAAAAGTTTTAATTTTATTTTTTTAATTAACGATTGTCATTGCATTTTACCAGGTTCGTCAATGCTGGTTCTTTGATTTAAAGATGTAAGGGTAATAATGATTAATATGAAAAAAAAATCTAGATGTTGGATAAAAATTTTGAAAAATGAATTGTTAAAATTAACATTTAGCGTTTTTGGTCTTTTACATGTAATGATCGTTAACGAGGAAAGAGCATTTTCAAACCATTGGAAACTAACAGTATTCATAAAATTCATAGGTTAAAATATCTACAATCTACATTGGGTTACAAAAATAAAGGGATAAGAAAATCAGATTTTATAGCAAAGACTCAATTCCTTTATGAAAGCTTTTTCGATAAGCAAAAAATATTCCAGCTATGACCATTTTCCCATTGGGGAAAAAATTGAATCCGTATTTATAATTGCCGCGGCATGCACTTGGGAAAAATTTCACGAAAACTTTGATTATGTAAGAATACAGTCCTGCACCCTTCAACACCTGTTTTTTAAACACATGATCAACATGTTTAAACAGATGTTAGAAATTAAGGTTATTAGGAATACATTTTAAGTACAAAATTGATTCTAATCTAAAAGTATAAATTTCCAAAACTGACATATTAAACCAATGGATGTCAAATCCTTATGACGGCTTCTATATATAAATTTCCAAAACTGACATATTAAAGCAATGGATGTCAAATCCTTATGACGGCTTCTATATATAAATTTCCAAAACTGACATATTAAAGCAATGGATGTCAAATCCTTATGACGGCTTCTATATATAAATTTCCAAAACTGACATATTAAACCAATGGATGTCAAATCCTTATGACGGCTTCTATATATAAATTNAAAAAATTTAAATTCTTGAAAATCCGCGGATTTTTTATAAAAATCCGCAAAATATTTTTCTTCTTTGTTTTAAAATGTAAACAAAAAGAACATGTTCACAATTTAAATAGAAGATGGCCGCGAAGCGCCCTAAAAGCCTAAAAAGAAGGGCGCGAAGCGGCTTAAATTTCTAGTTTATATAAAAAATGAAAACACTTTTCGATTCAGGTTTATATTTCTAACAGGCTTCTTACAAATTACATTTTTATAAGCTTTGAATTGACTGCTAATTTTTGCCCTATGTTATGTGTATCCATGCTGTTTAAAAGCTTGGTAAAATCAAAACTGAAATATAATGTCGCCTTCATTGTGTTTATATATATGACGATGGCTGTTCAAAGTTTGACCCCTCCCCCTCTTATATTTTTTACTAATCTTTTTCCAGGAAGATTTAACGGAAGAGGAGAAAAAGGGAAACGTCTCCATTTTCCAGGTAAACTGCAATCTCTATATTATTGCTCTACAAGCAATTAAACCTGTCTACATTATAAATGAAAAGCAGGAATTAGTTAAACTTGACATGTACAGTTGAACTACGTTGCAGAGAGAGCACTTAAGAATTAGTTGAAGTATACATGTACAGACTTACAGTTGAACTACGTAGCAGAGAGTGCACTTAAGAAGTAGTAGAAAATTAGCTACAGTGAGAACCAGAAAACTGTGGAATAGGAAGACGCCATAAAAGAAATAATTTAATGTATTTTATTTTTTTACAAAGCAAGATGTTTTGCAATAGCTTATTAAACCTTTTTTAAAGCTAAAACGGTCTGTTTACATTGCACAATTGCTGTGTCTCATGTTAATTGGACTATTTACAGTAATGACTTGAGTCTAAAAGTCGTCTTTCTATTCCAAAATTTTTATGGTTCTCACTGTATACAAAGATCAACTATACATTTTGTTGTTCCTTAAAAATCAGATAGTATAGGCAATACTAATTATCTAATTGTGAAAAATTATCTATTCTTTCACAGAAAATTATAAATTTAGGATTTTATGCGAACCGAGTTTCCTGAAGAAGAAATGTTGGATAGATCGTTTAGGGACAAGGTATTCAGGGCAAGGGGCGGGGGGGAAAGGGGATTTTTCAATTGGCTGCCTTTTTTTGTATCCTTGTATATATTCAAATGGATATTTTGCTTGAAAATTCTGTTTATATCAAGCCGACGTATTCCCTATCAATCATATTAGACCTAGTTTCATTCTCAAGTTGTTGTTTTTTCTCAGTGGGGCTTAGGAATTATAACCCTTTATAGTTTCCTTCCTTTAATTTTCTCATGATGGCTTGACAAAGTATCATGTAAAAATTATGTCTCAATCTCAAAATATCCGGGCCCATCCCTTTGACCGTATAGTCAAAATCTTTTGTTTTATGAATCTCGAGATTAAATGTTTTGCAGATCTGCGGTTTGGTTTAGGTATTCTTTGCTGGGATACTTTTAATTGAGAGATCAAACGTTGATATCACATTGGATATCGAGATCAAGCGTTCAAAAATTAACTGTTCTCAACAAAAAAGTTTTGACCATATAACATCCATAAATCTAGACTTTAACATGGTAATATTTTTTAGGATAAAGATTGTGTTGTTAAAACTTGGATCTTAGAGGTAAAACAAAATTCAAAGGAATTGAGTTTCTGCCACAAACTCTGATGTAATACCTTTATCTGTGCAACCTGATGTCGTGAACCTTTGATTTTTCAAACTACGAATTCTCTCAGATAAAATAGTCTAAGTTTAAAATATCAAAGGTTGAAACAATCAGGTTTAGAAGATATTGGGATTGATTATAGTATTTGAGTATGATGCGAAAACACAATTCCTTTAGCTTGTTAATGACTTTCAAAGCATGTTTATCAACAGCATACCCCAATCCTAGAATGGCACTGTTATTGCTTATATCTTAAACAGGAAAATTCCAAATATTTCTTTTTTTCTTCGTACATTTTAGAACTTTCTAGAAACGTATTTGAATATTTCATACAAAATCACCAAGCTTGTTCCAGAGCAATCTATGAATAATACGAAATCAATTTACAAAAATTTGTTTTGTGAATATCATATCGTGTGCTAAGCTTGCAAGCATAAATTAAAGTGACCCTTTATGGGAAAATGTCCGATTCACAACGGTACCCTAAAAGCTATGTCTGAGTATGAATTTATATATCAATTTGGAAAACTGGTTATTTCCAAATGTGCTTTCTCTACAAAATTGGCTTGCTCATTTCAACTGCAGGACAGGCATAGTTAAACAAACGACATTTTCCAAATCATTGACCAGATAAAGATTGCAATGGTACCGTTGTGAATAGGGCATTTCCACCTATGCACGAAGGGTAACATATATTTCCGCCTAAAATCCCGTTGAACCAGCCTGGAATAAATATTTGAACTTTTTGATGCCTGCTGTGCCTGTCAAATTTCTGATTGATTTGCAAATGATGGAATTTGCGTCAATTTCAGACCTTACGTATAGAGTGTCCCAATAAACACGGGAAGTAAATGACGACTTCTATATCGTCTTTGTTCAGAGCGATTTCTTACGTAAATATGATTTTGTATCAAAATTAAATATTTAACACCGAAAACTACTAGTCTCGGGATTTACAAAATGTAGTCTATCATTTTATTCCCTTCAAAATTGACGGAGATATCAGGAAATTTGTCCAGATTTAACAAAACTGTTCAAATGTTTGATATCTCCGTCAATTTTAAAGATACAAAGAAGGTAGACCACATTTTGGAAAGATCATTAGACGTTTGATCTTTTTTTGATTCGCTATATGTTATTTATCAACTAACGGAAATCAAAGACGATATTCGAGTCATCTCTCAATTCCTATGTTTATTGGGACACCCTGTAGAAGCGAGTAAACTTTGATCTAAAAAGTAAACATCTTGCTCCGGGACGCCCTACAGGTTTTATCTCTACTTTAAACCTAGATATTTAAAGATCAGCAATCTATGCCTATTCCTTCTACAACTTTAATTCTTTTAATTATTGCTCTTTTCTCTTTTTTCGTGGAATTTGAACAATCGTTTTTTGCAATTTTTTTTACAAATCCATAAACCTTCCCATGGGGATCCTGTGAGTTGCCACAAAATTTGGGACAAATAATTTCCGCCGTTTTGACGTTTATTGGATACAAACAAACAGGCAGACAAGCAAAGCTTACAAACAAATGAGAGTGCCAAGTTTAGTATTTGTATTATGAATAGGTGCTGGGTGAGCTAGATGATAATCTGAAAGCTAGGAATAAGAAACTTCAGGATACAGGAGAACTGGAGTTCTACCTTCAGTCTGGAATAGTTCTCTGCTCTCTTGCAAACAAGATTGTTCCGTCCCTTAACATAGATACGTCAACCTTACAGGTATACAGTGGTAACAGTTAAACACTGGAATAGTTAGTCGTCTTTTCTTTTTTGGGGGGGGGGGAATTTTCAACTCTTGTATTTTCAAAATGTTGGATGAACATTTTCAGTCATGTTAACAATTAATTTTTACTTTTGAGTATTAGCCAATTAAATTTTTCTAATTGATTATCTAATTAGTGCTGATTTTATAGCGAGGTCCATAATTACCAAAATATTTTGAACAGTAAAACTACATTTGAGCCATTTTAGGTATATTTGATATTAAAGAGCAAAAAAATTGACCAGTAACTTGAAAATCCTATTATTAATTTAAATTGGTCTGCTTAAAAGATAACTTGAATCTGGCAGCCGTCTTCTTATTCCACACCTTTATGGTTTGTACTGTATGACTGTATCCTAGAGTAAGAACCTGATATCCCGGCGGCTGAATATCAGTGCATTTCTCTCAGCTGCAGCTGATTACGGAGTACCAGACGAATACCTGTTCAAACCAGATGATCTGGCAACCCTGGCACATGTTCACAAGTAGGACATTACGCAGATATTATGAGATTTAGAATTACACTTTAAGGGATTGTAAGCGTAATTTCAAGTGACCCTTCATGCAAAGATTCACAACGGTACCTTTAACAGCTTTGTCTGTCTGAATTAGTCATGTTTATGATTTTGAATTTTTTTCAATGTGATTTCTGTAAATAAATTACTTGCAGCAGGAGAACATGTGGGAATTCTAAGAAATAAACAATTTTAAATCTAGAAAAAAGACATTAAAGAGATAAAAGTTTCAAGGGTCCCATGAAATTACGCTTACAGTCCCTTTATTATTTCCAAAAAATCTCAATTTGCATTCCGGAGATCCACATATGTTCGAAGAACAATATGAGAAGATAATTCCTTCATTTTATTCTTGCTATTTGGAGGGATTGAAACCTTTTTTCTCTTTACAAATATATTTTGACCATTTGTGATATTTACTTTGGAAAACATCAGATTTTAGATTAAACCCTAGTTGGAAAGCATATAAGCTGTGAGACCTTTCTTAGATTTTTCTTGAAATTTCAAAATTAACGACAATCTTCCATAAAGATAATTAGATTGACTATTTACAGAGTGACAAGAACTTTGTACGCGTTTGCTGAGCTTACTAAACAAGATCCGTCCTACACCGGGCCTGAGTTTAACTCAGACCAGATCCTCAGGGATCTTATCACTCAGGTAAGCAGGATCCGTCCTACTCCGGGCCTGAGTTTAACTCAAAGCAGATCCTTAGGGATCTTATCACTCAGGTAAGCACAGGATCCGTCCTACTCCGGGCCTGAGTTCAACTCAAAGCAGATCCTTAGGGATCTTATCACTCAGGTAAGCAGGATCCGTCCTACTCCGGGCCTGAGTTTAACTCAAAGCAGATCCTTAGGGATCTTATCACTCAGGTAAGCAGGATCCGTCCTACTCCGGGCCTGAGTTTAACTCAAAGCAGATCCTTAGGGATCTTATCACTCAGGTAAACAGGATCCGTCCTACTCCGGGCCTGAGTTCAACTCAAAGCAGATCCTTAGGGATCTTATCACTCAGGTAAACAGGATCCGTCCTACTCCGGTCCTGAGTTTAACTCATTACCACTCAGGTAAACAAGATCCGTCCTATTCAGGGCCTGCGTTTAGCTCACAGCAGATCCTTAGGGATCTTATCACTCAGGTAAACTTGTACAAGGAAACCATTCAGAATAATAGCATCTTTAGAAATTAAATTGTTTTGAACGAAGTTTCAGAAACAAGAAGGTTAATTTTTAACCTTGACATTATGATGGCTGTGAGTTTATTTACAATGTTTATGACATGACTTATAGCCTAAATATTTTCTATATTCTTTAATGAACACTAGCTTTTAATTATCATTTGAAAAATCTTAAGAAATTGTGAAAAAAAACGTATTTTATGTTGATTTATTAACAGGGCGAGAGGAAACATAATAGGCGAGAAACGACTCGTGTCAGATCTTTGAAATAATTAGCAGAACATATCTTAAACCCATTTTAACATTTATGATTCTTACAACAAATCACAAAAAGAGAATTCCCAATATATGGTGTGCCTTTTTCATGGTTTCAAAATTACCGGAAATATGAATAATTTCATTTTCTAAAAAAAAATTCGTGCATTTTCAAAATTTTCACAAACCCAATTTTGTTAGAGAGAAATTTTTGAAAATTCGATTATCCATAAACCTTTTCTGGTGTTACGCGAGGTCCCACAAAATATTTGACGTTTATTGGATACAAAAAAAAGACTTAAACAATAAGACACACAAGCAAAAAAAAAATAAAAATACTTTTAGAACATTGTAAAAAAATCTACGAAACCAATTTCTTTTTGAAAAAAATTTAACT
The DNA here is from genome assembly GCF_000591075.1 of Eurytemora carolleeae. Lineage (NCBI taxonomy): Eukaryota > Metazoa > Arthropoda > Copepoda > Calanoida > Temoridae > Eurytemora > Eurytemora carolleeae. Next base: position 139,386 of record NW_019397091.1, read on the forward strand.
TTTTGAAAAATTGTTGGGAAATGTTTATTCTATTGTTTTCTAAAATTTCATAAAATTTCATCAAAAACTTAATTAGATAAAACAAAAAAAGTAAACCAATTAATTGCATTTTTGAAGTCATAACAGTTCTAAGGTTTTAATTTGATAGCATTTACTGCTGATTTCCACTCAATTTTTTTTCGGATTTTTTGTTATATCTCATTCAATTTTCGATGATTTTTTATAAAATTTTGAAAAACATTTCCAATAAATTTTTCAAAAAATTTAATTTAAAATTCTACAATTGTTCCAAAAAATATTTTTAAATTTCTTTGATCACATTTTATTCTGTTTATGCCTAAAATTCGAACAAAATAATAATTTTGAAAGTTTTGTCCAAAACATTGATAATCCCTGTTTTTTCCCTCACCCTGTAGCCTGTATATACTATATATAGATTATAAAATACCAAATTCTCAAAATGTAAAAGAATTTCTTCTTAACTCCGGTAATTTTAAAGGCACAAAAAAGATAAACCCCATTTTGGAAATGCCGGGACAAGGTGTGTCTTTTGATTATAAATTCAAGATCTCCACTATAAAAATTTACAAAGACATTAATTGCTTTTTCACCCACAAAATGTCGTTTTATTGTACTAAAACGTGATACAAATTACGTGTAGGTACAATTCGCATACATTGGGGGGGGGANTAAAACGTATTGCTCTAAAATGCCGTTTTAACCTTCAGAATGCACTCGAAATGTACTCGAAATGTACTCGAAATGTACTCGAAATGTACTCGGTACCTTTTCCTAAGATGTTAAAAAAAAACTTTCTTGAATGACATTTAATTTGAAAATCCTCAATTCTGTCATAAAAATGCGCAATATTTTTATTCTGTTTGACAATCTTTGGAGAAGAGACAGAGCACATTTTCGAATATAAGGCCTACTTTTGAATGTTAAAAAGTCAATTTAGAGAAAAATGTTTTATTGACTACCCCCCCCCCCTCTATTTATGGGATTTGTACCCAATAGAAGCAATTTGTAATACAATACAACAATGTAAAGTTGGCTTAGAGAGGGGGGAGGGGCTCTTTTTTAATGTAAAAGTGTGTATTCTTGGATTTAAAAAGTACAGTGATGAACAGATGATATGTGAAATCTTGCATGTAATTTTTTTTTGCAACTTTTCATTTATCATTCAAACCATAACCATTCATACAAAAATGTGTAGAAAGTTTATTATAAATTATGAAAGAATTATAAATATTTTAATTATCTACTGGGCTCGAAAAGGATTCCGCGGGGTTGGGGCAGGGTTTTGCTAACTTCCTGAGTTAGAACAGAATATTGATGGGCTCATGGCCGCATGACCCCCCTTCCCTCGTTGGCTAAAAAGCCTAAGCACACTTTTTTTCAGAGACACTCTGTATATTTTTATTATTGCTTCTAGATAGAAATTCATTATGCATAACAAGGGTATACAAAGAGAGGAAGATGAGTAGGTCTTCTCTGGTTCCAGAATGCGACACTACTGACTTGTGGATTTTTATCCTCTACAATACTGGACTGTTCAGGGTATTCGTCGAAAGTCCTCTTGCAGGGATATGGAGCAAGTTAACACCAGTATTCATTCAATATTTGAGAACCTTATGCAGGTCAACTTATCTATAATTAATAAATATGCAGGTCAACTTATCTATAATTAATAAATATGCAGGTCAACTTATCTATAGTTAATAAATATGCAGGTCAATCTATCTTTAATTAATAAATATGCATGCCAACTAGCTTATCTTTAATTAATAAATATGCAGGTCAACTTATTTTTAATTAATAAATATGCAGGTCAACTTATCTATAATTAATAAATATGCAAGTCAACTTATCTTTAATTAATAAATATGCAGGTCAACTTATCTTTAATTAATAAATATGCAGGTCAACTTATCTTTAATTAATAAATATGCAGATCATCTTATCTTTCAATGTCGGTCAACTTAAATCCCTGTTTAGGACGTACAGCGAAGAAATTCCCTTTCTCCGAGGGGGCCTCCGAAAAATATTTATAAAAATTTCTAAGTGTGTTTTAAATTGATTTAAGCAGGCTGTTCACGTTTTGGCAAACAATTTTAAAATATCATGCAATCAATGTATAATAATAATTAAGATATTTGATTCTTTGTAAATAATTATATCTAAAGGAATAACTATATTTGATAGATTTTCTGAATTGGACAGTTTCTGAACTTCGTGAACAGACTCTTTATACTAAGACATTTTACCAATTTTTGAAAACATTTAGTTTTGTTGGCGGCATTGTCGTTAAATTGTGAATTTTGTTTGTTTTACCTATTTAAATTTTGCAGGATTTATATGCTTTTTTCGAAATAAAGAATAAATTATAATGAAAATTCTCAAATTCACGAAAGTTGAACTGCAGTGTTGGTTTTGTCGCTGGAAATTGTCTCTAACATTTAAGATAAAGTTAAATGTCAAAAGTGAAAGCTGAGATTTTTTTTGCTCATCTCAGAACTTTTTACATTCAAGAATATACCCTTGGGCCACTAAAAGCCAAATAAATTGGCCTGAAATAATTTCAAATGTCACCAAGATGTAAATAAAATATCTCATGTGTGTAAGCGTTCATAATAGCTAGAAGATGTAAAGCAGCACTTTGGGGACCGGATTTTATGAATTGCGAGAATCAGGTCGCTGAACTTCTCACTGCCAGTTCATGTCCTAGCTGAATCACCGATTCATAGTTAAAGATTTATGAGGATTTAGACGATTCAGATCAGCTTGTTAATCAAGTCCTGGGGCACATCATTGTTTTCTCATGGCCTTTAATTTCCCGGCCATTTTATACCTAATCACGTAAAGGAACTGAACACCTGCCGCTAACTCTATATATTTTGTCATCTATATATCTTAGTAACCTGACAGCATAAACCTTTAATATTTCAAGCTCATTTTATAGTTTAAAATATTTGAAGGCTGTAAAGATATAATTAAATTAGAAATTAAAGTTTAAGCAGTTTTCAGTTAAATTATGATTTAAAGAAGATTTAAAGATTTTATTTTAACAGGGAATAATGTCCAAATCTATCCTATTCCTGGCATGGTAATAGACAAATTACGTAGAATATAGAGATACATTAATAAGTTTTTTATATTAAAGGGACAGCAAAGGAAAAATGAAAGGGGGTATTGGATGATGGGCGGATTTTTGGTAATGTCAATTTGGTAATGACAATTTGGTAATGACAATTTGGTAATGACAATTTGGTAATGACAATTTGGTAATGACAATTTGGTAATGACAATTTGGTAATGACAATTTAGTAAGGTGACAATTTGGTAACGACAATTTGGTAGTGACAGTTTGGTAAGCTCACAAAAGTGACAATTTGGTAATGACAAATTGGTAACAACAAAAAAGTGACAATTTGGTAATAAAAAATTTGGTAACGTCATAAAAGTGACAATTTGGTAAACAAAATAAAATTGACATTATGTAAAATTGTTTAATTTTTAGTTTTATATTCAATTGAAGATAATTGATTCTAGGAATCTTTTATTTCTGAACAAAAGAAATGCGCCAAAATAATTGTAAAATTCGCAATATTTTCTAAAAACCACGTTTCAACCTGCACTTGTGTCATAGACTGCAAGAAGAGGAGACTTGGATCATGAATTACTTATTCATCATCCCTTCTCTAGGGGTGGCAAAATGTTACAAGATTCAGAAGGATTTAAATACTACAACAATAACGGACTTTATGTATGTCAATGTTAGGAAGTTATTCATGTTACTTTTTATATGTAGTGCTTGGCCCCTAGCCCATCCTAGTCGCAGCGCTTGGCCCAGATATTGTCTTGACCTAACATAACCCAAAATAATGTGAGAAACAGCACATTATTTAACATTTAATAGCCCGAAGCGCTCGGTCCCCTAGCCCACCTTAGTCGCAGCTCTCGGCCCATAAATTGTCTTAACCTAACCTAACCAAACCCAAAATATTGAGAGAGACAGCACATTATTTAACATTTAATAGGCCACAGCGCTCGGCCCCCTAGCCCATCCTAGCCGCAGCGCTCGGCCCAGAAATTGTCTTAACCCAACCTAACCCTAAATAATGTGAGAAACAGCAAATTATTAAACATTAAATTTAATTAAATTTAACTTTTATCCACAAATTGTCACTTTTTTTTGTAGTTACCAAAATGGTATTACCAAATTGTCACTTTTTTGTAGTTACCAATTTGTCATTACCAAATTGTCACTTTTGTGAGCTTACCAAATTGTCATTACCAAATTGTTGTTACCAAATTGTCACCTTACCAAATTGCCATTACCAAATGGTCATTACCAAATTGCCATTACCAAATTGTCGTTACAAAATTGACATTACCAAAAATCCGCCCGTCGTATAGGATGAAAGCTGAGGTTAAATGAAAGGGGGTATAGGATGAAAGCTGAGGTTTTCAGCTTTCATCCTATACCCCCTTTCATTTTTCCTTTACTGTCCCTTTAAATGTTTTTATTAAGGTTTAAGATAAAGAAGCAGTTTAGCTGCAATAATCATTATGCAATGTGAAGTGTGCAATGTGCATAACACTATGCAATGTGAAGTGTGCAATGTGCATAACATTATGCAACGTGAAGTGTGCAATGTGCATAACATTATGCAATGTGAAGTGTGCAATGTGCATAATATTATGCAATGTGAAGTGTGCAATGTGCATAACATTATGCAATGTGAAGTGTGCAATGTGCATAACATTATGCAACGTGAAGTGTGCAATGTGCATAACATTATTCTAAATACAGTTACAATTACATTATTCCAAGAGAGGAAAGTTCCAACCTGTTTGTTAATAAATTATCATATCAATCTGAATTAAAAGATAGATATCAAAAGATGGCTACATTTTAAATCACAATTTTAACCATAAAGCCTCAGTAAATAAATAAAATAATTAAGTCTTTGCCTCAGACTCAAATATTTTAATCCCGATATCTTTGCAACCTGATGGCGTAAACCTTTGAAATTTCATACTTAAATTATCCGATAGAATTCGTAGTTAGAAATATCTGATTATAGATTTTCGACATTGGGATAAGATAAACAATAAATAATCTGATGATAAAACCTTTCGTGCGATAGTGCTATCTGACCCCAACAAAACATTTTATTTAACTTTGTCAGGAAAACTATTGATATTTTTCTGATTTGCTCTTGATTTCTCTACAAAGTTCGGGTCACTTGAAATAACGTTCACTGTCCTTGTTAATTGGTTTAAGTCGCTTTAAAAGAGACTTTGAGTTCAAACCGAGTTGAAATCTCTTCAGCCGAGTTTTACAGTGTAAACTTTAGGAAAACCTACCGAACCTTTACAAACGTCGGACCAGTACAAACGTCGGACGGGTACATTTATAAGGAAAAAAGTCGGACTTTGGTTGAGTTTGTAAAAAATACCATTGCTATAAGAAATAAATTAAAAAGCACTCACTTACTGTGTTGAAAATAAAAGACAACTGAATAAAGTCTGATCCTTTGAAGTTAGCACTGTATAAAACAACAGACCAAAAAGGAGTTGAGTTCAATTGTCACAAAATCTTATGCTTTAAAATTTCTATATCTTTGCAACCCGACGTCGTATAACCTTTAATATTTTAACCTATGAAATCTATAAGATCATACAGTTAAAGTTTGAAAGTATTAAATGTTAATACCAAATTACCAGGTTGCAAAGATAAAGAGATGAGAATATTTGAGTTGGTGCCAAGAACTCAGTTTCTTTGGGTAGATTTTAATTAGACCAGTCAATAAAAAAATAACTTTTTAATAAAAAAAAATCTTAAAATTCAAATAATTTTTTTCCTTAGTCCGACTTAAGTCCGACGTTTGTCCTGGTCTGACGTTTGTACTGTACGACGTTTGTAAGTCTTAAGTTTGTACCGTCGGACGTTTGTGGGTCCGACGTTTGTACTGGTTCCGAAAGTTGCAAGTTGTTGTTCCAAATTTATGACTAGTTCAGAACTGGTTTTCTGAAGTTGAGATATTCTCGACATTTTATACTAATTTTGTTCAAAATTCGAATTTGGCCAAAACTTGGATAAGAAAATCGAGTTTGTTGCGAGTTTTATTCCAAGTTCATGACTAGTTCAGAAATGGTATTTTATACAGTAGCTAGATATTCTCGACATTTTACATCAGTTTTGTTTCAAGTTCAATCTTGGCCATAACTTAGATAAGAAACTCAAGTTTTTACGAGTTGGTGTTGCCAACTTTGAGACTTGTAATTTAAAGTCGATTATTTCAGACTTTTGGTCGACTTTAAAGTCGAAATATTTGAATATGTTACTATATTCTAATCCATTATAGATAACATGACGAGGCTCAAATTGTAATAATATAATAAGTATAAGTACTTTAAAAAAATGATGTAAACAATGCCGGACAAAAAAGTTTGGTTGGATGACATTTGTGCGGTCTAAAAACGGGTGATGTACGCCTTCCCTCCCTCGGTCCCCCCTGAGGGCCGAATCTACTCCTGCATGTTTACGGTTCATGAATCAAGAAGATACATCAAATACTACCTTTAATGTTCCTGACCTTTCTTTTTACCATTTCTGAATTTATTTTAGATTTGAGAAGAAAGGAAAATAAGGCATGTACCTGTACCCGTGTTAAGAAAGTATAAACTTTAGAATGGTGGATATCCAGATCAATGCGTGATCTTCTCTTTTTCTTAATCTCAAGACTAACCTAATCTTGTACTTGTATCCTGAAAAGTGTATAAAATCCAACCAATCTGCAGAGTCACGTATTAGAAGCCGAGAAATTTTTAATTTTGCGCGCCATTTAAGATTAATATACAAAAACGGGGGGACTCTCTAATTTTGAAAACCGGTTTTTGATTTTTCTGTATACTATATCCAAAAATAGAGTGGATTGAGCAAGAAATTAAAAGTGTCCACATTGGATATTCGAATTAATATGGCTATTTATAGTTACCCAGCACTTTAATTTGCCCGTTTGATATTTTAATTTTTAGGTATTAAAGTACAGGCCCGTAACCAGGATTTTTCCAGGGGGAGGGTGCACAGTACCGCGCCGCAGGGGAAATTTTTTTTAAGTTTTTTTTAAAAAGCAATGCTTGGTTTGTTTTACGGTGGTAAATGTTTTTCTTTATTACATTGTCAATGTACGCTATAAAGATTAACCTTTTTCACAAATGTATTTAAGCTTTTAAGGGTTACATTTTAGTGTCTGAAACTTTTCAGTTTACATAAACAATATACATAAAAAATGAATGAATGGTACTTTAGCTTAAGGAAAAAGTTCGTTATTTAAAATCAAGGCTTCTTGTCCCTCGGCCTCATCATGATATTATGAAGATGAATAAAAAATAAAATTTCTAATATTTTGTTTAAAAGAGTTTATTTATTGACATTGAGACATTGAGACATTCTTAGTGAATTTTTGAGTACTCAAAAAAACCCTTATACTTTGACTAAAAATGACAAATATCCTCGCTTAAAATAATGGTTTTGAAACTCCCAAAAATGGCTATTATATTCCAAAATAAATGGATGAATTTTTTCCTTTTAACCAAATGTTCAAACTGTAACTAGATTTTAGAAAATTATGAGAAACAATTTCTTTTACATGGGACTGGGGGGGTGCAAATTCGTCATTGCACCCCCCTTTCAGAAGAAAGAGGGGTGCACCTGCACCCTTGCACCCCCCCCCCTGCTTACGGGCCTGTTAAAGTATATAAAACTGCATTAGTATCCTAATGTAGAGGATAGATGAATATAACAAATGTCGTATTCCTTAATTTCTAAATAAGTCAAAGAACTTGTCCTTTTAACATTTCGTATTTTCTAAATTTATTTATATAGTAATTGTAATAACCAGAAAAACAGGATTTTAAATAGATATTTCTATCAACAGATCATGTGAACTGCAAAGTAATTAAGAAACCGAATTTTTGCCGCAAACTATGATTTTTTTATTCGAATATCTATTTGGAACCCAGTGTTGTGACCTGAGATATTTAAATCTATGAATTTTAAAATATTAAAGGTTCACACCATCAGGTTTAACTCTATAAATATGCTTCAATGGCTACAACCCACAAGACCAGAGATCCTATAGGCATTGAAATTGTTAAAACCATTCAGAAAACTGAGGCATACATTTCTTCTTTGTTCCTATAATGTTAGAGAACATTTGCGGTAATATACACTGTTAGAAAAACCCGCTTACAATCAACAGTATTTAGTTCACGCACCAAGCCATGAAGATCCGTTGTAATATATCAACGATAATTCTGCTTGATAT